>NC_034420.1:9588073-9600311 GCF_002078875.1 Numida meleagris
CCGGGAAGCGGAGGAGGAGGGAAGCGCCCCCGCCCCGGCGGAAACGCGCGCTCCCGGTGCGGGGGGGAGGAGGAGGAGGAAGAGGAGGAGGAGAAAGGAGGAGGAGGAGGACGGAGGGGGCCGCCGCGCCCGGCACCGGCAGCGGGGAGGTCCCCGCCGGGTGTCCCCATCCCGCCCCCCGCAGGCACCGCGCGGGGATGCACCGGGCGCCGGGGCCCAGGCCGGGGTCAGGGGGGGACGGGATGGATCTGTCCCGGTTTCCGCTGCCGCCGCCCGGCGCTCCCGCTCGGCACCGAGGGAGCCGCGTGGGTGTCCCCGGCACCCCCAGACCACACGGCACCGCCGCTCCCCGAACACTCCCGGCCCCGACGTTCCCTCCCCACCGCTATCCCTGCTGCATCCGCCCCCAGTCCCTGGCAGCTGCCATTCCTCGCCGTCTCCAGCCCTGCCACCGCCGCTTTCCCCTGCTCTGTTGCAGCCGGGTTTAGCGAGCTGCGCCCGCACCGCGCTGCCTTTAGCCGGCACCGCCAGCTTGCGCTTCCCAAGGAAGGGGATCCTGCTCCCCAAAAACGCTCCCTCTGCCCCCGCGGCAGTGCAATGGAGCGGCCCCCACCACCCGGAACGGAGATGGAGTGTGGCTCCCCAGCCCCTCCGTTCCCCTTCCCTCCTTCCTTCCGGCGTGGCTCGGCCCTCCAGTCCCACTGCTCTACCCGCTTCCCCTCCAGCTCCCCAGCACGCTGTGTCCCTGCCGTGGTTCCCTCACTGGGCGCAGTGGCTGTGCCCTGTGCCACTCGGGGTCCCTTTGCTGGGCAGAGGCACGTGGCACTGCCGTACTCTCCCTGTCCTCGGCTGCTGCTCCGGCACTCGCGCGTCTCTCCGCTCCCCCATTGTGTCTTCTTCCACACTGCGATAATAATAATCCTGATGGGTGCTTACGTGCCAGTCTGCAAGCACCCATGGGTGCTGCCGGCTGCTGTGTGCAGCCCCCCCTGGGCACAGTGCTCAGCTGAAGGTGACCGAGCTGTCAGCCTACCTACAGCCAAGTGCTGCGCTGAGGCGACAGTCCCAATGCCACCTCCTCCCAGATGTCCCCAACACTGCCATGTGCCCCCTGCAGCCACGAGGCCACTGATGGCTGTGGCGCATGTGCTCCCATGTGCCATGTGCTGCAGCTGCTCCCTGGGACACCCCGTGGCACCCTATGGGCACCCTATGGCACTGTGACACTGCAGGGCAACCAGCACTGAGCCATGCATTTGGGGTGCAGCAGGTGGGAGGAGGCCACGTGGCATCGAGGTGCAACCTCTGTCTCTGGCTCCAGGTGCCCAGCGAGGATGTGTGGGGGGGACATGGGGGCCAGGCATGGCTGCACATGTGGAGCGAGTCACCATGGGAATGCTCACACTGGCGTCTGTCTCGTTACAGGGTTTCCCCCAACCCTGTACCCGTTGGCCCTCTCCCAGCGATGGGCAGTGGCTGGGCCGGGCACCACGCTGTCCCCGTGCCCCCCCGCCTGACCCAGCCCCGCGGCCCCATGGCGAGGACGGAGCCCTGACGGTGGGCGCCCACGGGCCAGGAGGAGTCGGCAGTGGGCACGGCATGGGGAGGCCATCGGCTGCCTTGAGCGCATCGGCCCTACCGCCGCCCTGAGCACCCCGACCCCAACCCCAAGGGCAGGGAGAGGCGGGGGCCTCCCGCACGGGCCGGTGGCGAAGATGGTGATGTCCCAGGGCACCTACACCTTTCTCACCTGCTTCGCCGGCTTCTGGCTCATCTGGGGGCTCATCGTGCTGCTGTGCTGCTTCTGCAGCTACCTGCGGCGGCGCGTCAAGCGGCAGCAGGAGGAGCGGCTGCGGGAGCAGAGCCTGCGTGCGCTGGAGCTGGAGCCGCTGCACTACGAGGGCTATGGGGGCAGCCCCCCCGGCATGGCCGTCCCCCACCGCCTGCGTCTGGAGCCCCATCACCACCACCACCACCACCACCACCCCCACATCCCACCCCCCCGGCCCTGGAGCTGCCGGCACGGTAAGGAGCGGCCGCGGAGCGCGCGTCCCCCCCAGTGGGGAGCACGGCGGTGCGGGGGCCACGCTGACGCCGAGGGGGGGCTTTGCCCGGCAGAGTCAGACCTGTCGAAGCCGCCATGCTACGAAGAGGCGCTGCTGATGGCCGAGCCTCCCCCACCTTACAGCGAGGTGCTGATGGACACGCGCGGGCTCTATCGCAAGATCAATGCGCCCTTCCTGAGCCACGAGCGGCTGGAGAAGCAGGAGCAGCCCCCCAGCTACAAACCCCTCTTCCTGGACACCGGCTATGGCTCTGCACTGCACCTGCCCCGCTCAGCCAGCCCTGGGCCGGCCTGCCCGGACCTCTACCTGCAGGCAGAGTGCTCCCCACGCATGTTCCCCAGCTGGACAGACTCGGAGCTCAGCAGCAGGGACACCTTCGAGCCGGGGCCGTGGCACCTCCCGGTCTCCATGCCCCTGTTCGGCAGGACTACGGCTGTCTGAGGGAGGGGCCACAGCCACCCAAGGGCCCCTCCGACATGGGGAGGCTCAGCTGCCCTCCGTGGGTACCCCATCCCCGGCACAGGCCATCGCCGCCAGCGCGGAAGGGGCTGGTTCCCCCTCTCGCCCCCACCCATCATCCCCTGCTGGCACCCCCACGGCCGGGGGGGGCTCGGAGCCGGGCTCGGACTCTGCTCTGTTTCTTATTTTGTTTGTTACAGTTTGAGAATAAAAGTTTGTGGATCCGGCTCGCCTCGGATCCATCGCCACGCAGGGCAGAAGGGAGCCCCCCACATCCCCGCCCCAGCTCCCCCCCAGCAGGCGGCAGACCCCGCGGGATTCGCTTTATTTATTAACATACATCAGCACGCCGCCGTTACAGAACTTGTGCTTTCCAAAAAACAGTTATACCGTATGGGAGGGGGGGGGGGGGGCAAGCGAGGGGCAAAGCAGGGATAGGGAAATAGGGACGGGACAAGCCCTGCGCCGGGGGGGGGCTCCTGGCAAGGAGGAGGGGGTCCCTGCATCCCCGCAGTGCTTTGGGGTGGGGGCACCGCCGGCCGCAGCCTCACCTCGGTAGGGTCACTTTATTGCCATATTCATTTATTATTATTATTATTCCTTTTTTTTTTTTTTTTTAACTCGTGCAAAGTACTGGGGTGGGGGACAAAAAGAGAACGGGGCCCCCATCCCACAGCTGGCACCACAGGGGTCTCATGTATCCCCCCCAGGACGGGGAGCTGGGGTGAGGAGGGGCCTACGAGGGGTTCACAGGGCTGGGGGGGGAAGGGCTGACATGTCTCCTACCGACAACTTATAAAAGAGAAAGAGACGGGGGGGCTGTAAAAGGCACCCCGGGGTGCTGTGGGGCGGCCCCCCCGGCTCCCATCCTGCGGGGCCCCAGCGGGGAGGGGGCCCCGGCCATGGCCGCTCGCACCCCGCACCGGCGGGGCCTACAGGCTGAGCGGGGCCTACAGGCCACCCCCGAAGCTCTCCTCCTCCTCGGGCAGCGGGTCCGCGTCCCAGCATGTGATGTCGATCTCTGTGGGGAGGGGGTTAGGGGGAACCCCGCGGAGGGGACCCCCCCCTATTCCTGCCATCCGCACTCACCTGGCGGCTTGTTGTAGAAGACGGGCTGCGGGGCTTTGGCCGACGGCTCCTCGGGCGGCAGGGCCTCCTCCTCCTGGGACTGGCTGAAGTAGCCCTCACTGGCCTGTGGGATTTGGGGTGCTGCCATTTCCAAGCCCCGTCCCCTCACCCCCACCCCGCTGTGCTGTGACCCCGTGGCCCTCACGATTGCTCACCTGCTCGCCACGGCCCGCTGTGCCATCCTTGGGGCCCATCTCCCCGTTGGTAATGGGGGGCACCTCGTGGCCCTCCTGGTAGCCCTCCTGGTAGCCCAGCCCTGTGGGATGAGGCCCACCTGCTGTGGCCTCCTCCTCCTCTTCTTCCACCTCCTCGTGCTGCTCTGCATCACAGAACGTGGCGGGGGGCTCGGGCAGCTCGTCCAGGCCCAGCAGCGTGCCCTCTTCGGGGGGGACTGGGGGTCCCGCGGGGGTGTCGGGCAGGGGCCAGGTGCTGGTGGCAGCAGGGGCCGCACCATCACTCTGCCACAGCTCGATGAGGGGCTCGGCCACACCGGGCGTCTCCATGGGCTGGGGTTCTGGCACAGCAGGCACTGGGGACGGCTCGGAGGGCTCCAGGGCCACCAGGTCCTCCAGCACATCAGCCCCTGCTGTCCACGCCGGCCTGGGGTCAGGGTCGGGCTCGTCCCCTGGCAGCTCCGTCGCTTTGTCCTCAGGCCCAGGGAAGGGCCAGTGCTGCTCGGTCACCGCCGGCTCTGCCACCTGGGTGCTGGGGCTGGGGGAGTCTGCAAGGCGGGGAGAGTGGTCAGAGCCCACCCTGCAGATGGAGGATGGCTGCAGACAGGGTGGCAGATGGGGGGAGCTTTGGGTTGGGAGATGGTGAAGGGCAGGTGGGATGGGTGGGCAGCGATGGTGTGCTCTGATGAGGCAGTGGGACACGGTAGGGGCAAGAGGTGCACTGGGGAGGCAGAGGGGAGGACTGGCAGCTGGGGGGCAAAGAGAGATGAAGGGATGGGGTGCACTGGGAAGCACAGAATGGAAAGCAGGGATGCACCAGGAGTCGCAAAGGAGATGGAGATTGCAACAGAGTGTGCAGCAGGGCAGTCACATTCCTAGGGATGCAGCGGGGATGTAGGGAAGGATGCACTAGGAAATGCAGCACATCCAGCATAGATGCACTGGGAATGCGGCAGCCATGGTGGGGATGCAGTGGTGTGACACGGCGCAGACAATGGGGAATGCACCAGGGGGTGCACCAGAGACAGTGGGCGCATTCAGGAATGCGGCAGTTATATGGGGGGAATGCACCAGCGGTGGTGGGGATGCAGCAGCAGGGAGCAGCAGATGCGGCGCAGATGCAGCACAGACGGCGGGAATGCAACTGAGACGCATGAGATGCACCGGGCGATACGGCGACGATGCACTGAGAGATGCAAAGGGGACCCCAGGATGCAGCAGCAGGGGATGCAAGTTTACAGGAGGGGACGCAGCAGGCAGCGGCAGCCCCTCGCCCACCTTTGGGCGTTGCCGGCGTCTCTTCAGCCGGGGCGCGGGCGCGCTGCTCGCCCAGCGGCGTGGAGGCCGGGCTGGACTCGCAGGGGCTGCAGCCCGCTGCCGAAACCTTTCGGTAGTCAGACTGGCTGCCTGCAGACAACGGAGACACGGCTTGGGGGGAAACATCTGCACTGGGGGGTGGACACCTGAATTGGGAAGGACCAGTGCCCCAGCGCCCCACGCCAGTCCGGCCAGAAGCCTTGAGACACACATTGCCACATACCCGCCCCCACCTCCAGTCCCCTCTGTGAGCAGGAGGGAGGCCCTCATGGGTGCAGCAAGCCCCGTGCCCCTCTGGGCATCCCCACAAGCTGCAGCCCCCCGCCCTGCTGTGGCACACGCTGCCCATACGTTGCTCCACCGAGCCCTGGCACAGCCTCTGCCCTCTGCAGGCACCACACTGTGCCCACTTTCTCTGGCTGGAGGGGCACAACCCCATAGGCACAGCTTTACAAGGTCCTGGACACAGCCTTGTCCATCCCTCGCTGCCCCATGGGCAGAGCATCATGTTCCTGGGCACGGCTCTGCCCTGTCCCCATTTGTCTCCTGACGCATCGCAGGGCACAGGAGGTGCCCCTTGGCCCTCTGTGCTTGGTCGCCGGTCCCACAGCTCTGTCCTCACACCCCGGCCCCACAAGCAGCAGGCCTGGGGAGGGGTGCAGGGCCCAAGGGGCTGCGTGCTCAGGGGCTCCCAGCTACCTACATGGAAAGAAAGAGGAGAGATTTGGGGTGCGGTGGCAGGTGATATAGGGGAAGGGGGTCCGCGGGGGGGAGGAGGAGGAGGAGGAAGAAGAAGGCGGCCCACTGTCAGCTGTCTTTATGAAAGGACAGTGCAGACGACCTGCCGAGAGAAAGACAGACAGACGGACGGAGAGAGAGAGAGCAAAGAGACGGGTCAGTCCCTGCTAAGAGTGGCCATGACGGGGCCGGGACACTGAGGCACCAGGATGGGGAGGACGGCAGGGAGGCAGCACTGACAGCACTGACAGCAGGACGGCAGGACAGCAGGACGGCAGGACAGAAGGACGGCGGGATGGGAGGCAGCACCAAGGCCGAGTGGGCAAAGGGGCCAGGACACAGCCTCAGGGCCATCTGTCTGCTCAGGCACAGCGCATCCCTACAGCAGGAACCCACAGCACAGCCCACAGCAAAATGCACAGTGCTGCCCCAAGGCACAGCCCCACAGTGTTGCTCAAAGGCACGACCCCACAGCACAGCCCCACAGCAAGAACACTCAGCACAGCCCCCACCAGCACAGCCCCCACCAGCACAGCCCACGGCACAGCCCGCAACATGATCCATAGCACAGCTCCACAGAGTGTCCCCACGGCGGAGGCACCCACCAGAACAGGCAGCCCCCAGAGCTGCAAGCAGAGCCCCAGGGCTGCACCCTGCCCAGCACCCCCTGCCAGCCACCCCACCCTATAGCCAGCTCTCTGCAGAGGGTCCTGCTGCCAGAGCCAGTAGGTACCACCAGACCCAGAATGGGCATTCTGCCCCACTGCGTACACTCACCCTGGCACCAGGGACCCTTGGGCAGGTACACTGTGGGGTACACAATGTGCCCCACAAGCATCCATCCAGGGGCACGCCAGTTGCCCCACATCAGCCCCACCACTGCAGCCCAGCCCCACCTCTGCCCTTTTCAGCTTTTAGAGCTTCCTTCCCAAGCCAGCACTCGGTCCCAAAGATGCCACCGAGCTGGACCACGCTGCCAGCAGGTGGGTGGGCAGAGGGCACCCAGCCACTAGCGGTTTGAGCCCCCCCATTGCAGGACCCCCCTTTGCAGCCACAGCTCTGTCCCGGTGGCAGCAGGCGCAGGCCCACCCGAGGAGCCATGG
The DNA here is from genome assembly GCF_002078875.1 of Numida meleagris. Lineage (NCBI taxonomy): Eukaryota > Metazoa > Chordata > Aves > Galliformes > Numididae > Numida > Numida meleagris. The sequence continues at coordinate 9,595,058 of NC_034420.1, forward strand.
CAGTGGTGGTGCCGAGCAGAATGACCGCAGTCCTCCCAGTACCCAGAACCACAGCAAGAGTGGCAGCAGAGGATACCCACCCTCCATGGGTGAGCTGTGAGTGCCCCGATGGCACTGCACTCACCTGTGCTGCACCCCCCTGTGCCCCTCAGCCCCTCACCTGTCCTATGGCTGCCCGGAGAGACGGCGTCGCTGCTGCTCGATGCCACCCGCTCCTGCTGCTTGAAGAACTCCCGGGGGTTGTCGGGTCGCTGGGCAATGATGGCAGCGGCCTCCTGCAGAGGGGAGCAAGGCTGAGACCCCCAGCCCGGGCAGTAGGGGGCTGCCCCACACCAGGTCCCAGACAGCTCTGAGTGCTGAGCTCACCTCCACCTCTGACTCTGATTTCCGGAGCTGCTGCCTGTCGTCCTCCTCTTGCTGCTCCCCCTGCAAAGATACGGCACCATCACCCCGGCACCATCAACCCCAGCAACATCACCCCTGACACCACCACCCCCAGCACCACCACCCCGTTCCCAGCTCCACATGGCACTTACAAAGATGGACTGCTCCTTCAGGCGCTGCCGGGCCTCCTCCGCCTCCATGCTCTGCTGCTTCCTCCTGTGATGGGGCCAGGAGCAGAGCTGAGCGCAGCTCCCCCCGGCCCCAGCCCCCCCAACACCCCACGCCCCCCGCTCGCCCCGTGCCTGTGCTCCTCGATCTGCTCCTCGCGCTCCCGGTAACGCCTCTCGCGCTCCTCCTGCTCCAGCCGCTCCTGCTCCATGCGCTCCTGCTCAAACCGCAGCCGCGCATCCAGCGCCTTTTTCCTCTCCTCCTCCTTGCGCAACTCCTCCTCTTTCTGCAGGGACAGGACATGGGGCCATCAGCCCGTTCCTGGGGACACCCCACGCCCTCTGCCCATCCCTCGCTGTCCCACCTTGGCTTGTTCCCAGAACTGCTCCCGGTTGAGCCGCTTCATCTCCACGGTGGCGTCAGTTTTCTGGTAGGTCGTGCCCTGGGATGGAGCAGAGCAGAGTCAGGGGGTGGCAGGGACAGGGCTGGGATCAGCACGGGGGACACCCCGGCCATAGGGACGTGGCCATGGGACGTTACCACGGGCTCGGCATTCTCATCCTCGCGCAGCCGCAGGCGGTGCAGCACGGGGCTGGAGACGCGTGCCAGCCCATTGGAGAGCCGCTGCCCGATGGCCCCCGGGTCAATGTCCTCCACGCTGCTGGCATTGACGATAACATCCACACCCTGGGGCGGGGGCAAAACCCATCAGAGTCCCCCCCCAGCAGGCCCAGTCCCCATCCCCAGCATCACCCACCTGGAAGAACTCTGCGATCTTGGCCACGTGGCTGGCACAGGCACACTTGCGGGCGTCGGGCACATCCTCACCCACCTACATCAGCCAGGGGGGAGCTGAGCCAGAGGGGGTCTGTGTGCCCCCACCACCCCCCTGACAATCTGCACCCCCCGTGGCCACCCTCTGTGCCTCTCTGCAATGGCCCTGGTACAGGACCTCGGGCTCAGGAGGAGGTGTTCCCATGCTGCCCCACTCACCCAATTGACGAGGACATATTTGGGGAGCACGGCCTGGGGCTCCTTGACGCTGCAGAAGCCGTACATCACCTTCTGGATCTCAAAGTGGCCAGAGAGCTCCAGCAGACCCCCTCCTGGCACAGTGCACAGCACACTCAGCACATGGCGGCCCTGCACCAGGATCCCTGGCTGGGACGGGGGCTGGGTGACAAGACCTTACCTCCCGATGCTGCCAGCTTCAGATCATCAGAGCCATCCTCGTAGGTGTAGAGGGCCCTGGGAGGGTGCAGGGGGTGAGAATGACTATACACAGCACGAGCCAGCCTCCCCACCTCCCCTTCTGCTGGTGACACTGAGACCAGGGCAGGGCCGAGTCTGGGGACCAGTGGCAGTGCCAGAGGTGTCCCCAGGGCCCCTTAATCCACCATCACACAAAGGGTCCAGCACAGACTCCATAGCACAGGGCACTTCTCCCGCCCACAGAATGCGGGGCAGAGTCCTCCTCCCCACCTCACAGCTAACAGCTATGGGGTGAGGTCCCAAGGACGGGGACAGAGGGGTCACTTGGGCACAGGGACCGGCTGGGTGCTGCCACACTCATCCCGCATGATGCAGTGCTCCCAGCTGCCCACGCACCCATCTCTGTCCCGCAGTCCCACAGGGTCATCTGGCTTTGGGGTCAGCCCCGTGCCTCCATGGGGCTGCTCACGTTCCCAGCTGCGTGAGCCACCGGCCCGCCAGGCACCAGGCCGGGGGAGGACGCCAGAGCTCCAGCAGCAGCAAATCAATGTGCCGCCGGGGTGTGCTGGGGCCGTCATGGAGACTGTTCCTTGGAAACCATTCCCCGCGGCTGGGAAAACCCCCTCGCACCCCCGCTGTGCCCCAATGAGCCCACCCGGGGCTCCGCAGGACCCCCTGCACATCCCCAAGTGTGGGTAGGCGGCAACGTGGGGGGAGAACGCCGTGCCCTGAATCGGTCCAGGGCGGGTGGGCGAGGGGATGGCTGTTGCTAGGCAACCAGCATCCTCCGTCGCCATGGCAACCCCCCATCCCAGCTGGGATGCAGCTCGCCCTGATGACGAGGTGATTAGTGGAGGGGAGCGGGGGAGGCAGGCAGGCAGCGGGGACCTGGCGGGAGCCCAAATCCGCCACCGTCACGCGCTGCACCCGGGGAGCCGGGGCCAACCGTGCCGGACTCTCCCCACCCCCCTAAATAATCCATTTGCTGGGTGGGCGGGCAGCTCTGCCGATCAGCAGCAATGGAGTGCCAAAATCCCTGCGGTGCTGGGGAGGGAGGAGCCCACCCGAGTTGGTGGCTTCCAGGAAGGGGATGGGGAGCGGGGATGGGAAGTGGAAGTGGTGAGGGAAAGCAGGGATGGGAGCAGGAATGGGAAGCGGGTGCCCCCAATGGGCAGAGCCCCGCACCAGAGCCACACAGCTCCATCCTGGGCCTTGGCTGCCTCCTTCCAGCTGAGAAATAATGGGAATTTAGGGCCTTCCCTAACAAAGAGGGGGAAGCAAGGCCTCCTCCGCCCCGCAGCACCCATAGCCCCCACTCTTCCCCCAGCCCTCCTCTTGCAGTGAGCCACAGATAATTGCACCAACAAGATTGACTTTAATCCGCACATCCAAATCCCGCTAATCGGCCGCCTGAGCCGATGCGGCTCCCAGGCTGGAGGCAGCAGCACGGCTGCACGGCGCCGGGAAAGGAAGCAGCCATAGCCCTGGCTCTGCTCTGTTCCCCTAGGGATGGGGCTGCAATGTGGGGGGCTGCAGGCAGGACTGGGGGGTTCACAGGGCAGAGTGAACAGAATGCAAAAGTAGGGCACAGCCAAGGCATCGCAGCCAGGGCACCCGCTGCCTGCTGCCCACTCCCAGGCCCCCATGCAGGGCAGCACCCTGAGCACAGAGCTGCTGCCAGCACCCAGAGGTGCTCCCAAGGTTTGGCACTGTGGGCATTGCCCTTAGAGCAGCCCCTGTCCCTGCACCAGGAGGGACAGTTCCAGTGTTCCCAGCCCTGTGCAAAGCCCAGAGCATCACCATGAGCAGGGACCAACAGCACCAGAACCCCAACTCCTGCCATGCTTCCATCCTCACATGCAGCTTCCCTAGCACCTGAGCTTTGAGATCATCCATGGGTGACACAGGGACAGGCAGGGAGCAGGGATGCTTGTGGCCAGAGTCTCCCAATCACTGCCGAGGGGACAGAGCCCCCTGCCCTTCTGCAGCCCCCATTGCTCTGTGCCAGGCCACAGCAGTGCTCCCGCAGCCGCCTGACCCCCATGCAGGGTCGGGAATGAGGGGTGCCCTGTTCCGCCTGCCCCAACCCGGGCACATGTGTTTCCAATGTGGCTGCGAGCTCCAGGGAGTCGGCGTGCTCAGAAAGCAGCACCAAATTCCTTTCCTATCGAGTAATGGGCCCCAGCAGCCTCCGCGAGGCTGAGGAGGGGGAGGGGAGACTCGGACCCTCCAGGACTGGGCTCGGGGCGGGGGAAATCCCAGACTAAACATCCCGTGGCCACGGGGATCCCGGCATCCCCTGAGCCAGCCTGGAACTGCACTCCAGCGCGGTGTCCTCACAGCCCTGACTCACTCTGCCCAGTATCAACATTTGGGGATGGTCCCACCAGTCATGACGGGTGTGTGGTCCCCCAGCACCACTCCTCAACCCACACCGAGGGTGGGCACCAGGCCCTGTAGTGGGGATGCTGCTCCTGCTGGTACCGGCCACCACGAGTGACAGTGGGCTGGAGGGGATGGGGAGAATGGGGCAAAGCTCAGCCACAACGAAGGAGCTGTGGGGTTCAGTGCTGGAAGAGGGGCGGCCCGCTCCCAGTGCTCGCTTTCCCGGGAACCGATTCTGCTGCTCTCAGCAGCTTTGGCAGGGAGCGATCCTTTGCAGCGGATGCTGGGAAGCCAGATGTACCCGGGGCTGACAGCTGCCTCCTGGCCACCGACATGCACCGCGCTCACCCACTGTGCCGCCAGCGGGGCTGTGGGAACCCGGAGAGAGGGGCTGGTGGGGAGGAGGCAATGCCCAGGCCCACACCAATGGACACCCAACAGGAGAGCAGCATGCAGCCTGGCAGGAGCACAGCATGCATGGCACGCACCAGTCCCAGCACCCTGGGGTGCCCACAGCACCCCCACGCGAGCACCCAGGGGACAAGAACAGGGGGTCCCGGTGGGCAGCTGGGCGCTGGGGGGCGGCAGCAGCGGGGCTGCGGTGGGATTTGCTCCCGTAGCAAAGCTGCATTGTGGCCTGGAGCCACAGGGCCCCCAGCACAGGGTGCCAGAGCAATCGGGGTGCAGGCGGAACACCCCAGAGTGCCCCCATCCCCTGCCCCTGCCCACCGCATCCCGGTCCCGGGGCACCCCACACGGCCCTCCCGGGGACCAGGCACCCAGAGCTCCCCGTGGGGCTGCAGGAACCGGGAGCAGCGGGGCCCCCAGCTCCTTCTCAGCCGCGGGCCTGGCTCCGCAGGGACCGGGCTACGGGAGCCCCGTCCCCCGCAACCCACCACCGGTTCCAGACAATGGCAAAACTCCGCCGCATCCCAGTATCGGGCCCAGCACCGAGGGATCCCCCAGGCCCTCCCCACCCGCCGCTCCCCACGCGCGATGCCGCCGGGAGAAGGGAGAATAGGGGTTCGGAGCGGGGCTCCCGGTGCCCGCACGTGCCGCCCGGCGCAGACAAAGCGGGGCCGCGCCCCGGCCCGGTGCGCTGCGG
>NC_034420.1:9600984-9635035 GCF_002078875.1 Numida meleagris
GCTCCTGGAGCGGGGTGCTGAGCTCGACCCGAGGAGCTGCTCTGCACCCCCGGCCTCAAATCCCGGCTGCGCTCCCCCTGGGCACCCCGAATTGCGGGATGCGCCCTCGGTCCCGCTCTGCCCCAGGATCTCCGTGACCTCAGCTTCCCCCAGCCCGGCCACCCGCAGCCCCGCAGCTTTCACCTCTGAAGACCCTGCACTGCTCTCTCTGCCCCATGCCCCCGTTGTGCCCTCGCTGCTCCGGGCCCAGCCTGTGTGGGGCTGCCAATGGGATGATGGGGACCCCTCCATCCCTGCTCATCCCAGCTGCTGCCAGATGTGTCCCTCTGCTCCCAACCAACCCTGGGCCCCTCCAGCCCCTGGCACGGACTCCATTCACCCCAGGTTGTGCCTCTGTGCGAACCCACAAAGTTCCTTCCAAGCTGACCCCGTCTGTGGTTCCGGGGTGCAGCCGTCTCCATTTGCTCCCACATGGGTCAGCATCCTCCTGCGAGGGACAGACACGGCGTCCCCCTGCCCGTCCCCTACCCCAGGCGGGAGCCGGGCCCGCAGCGGCGTCCGAGCAGGAAACTACGGGGTCCCGATCCCTGCAGGTCAGGGCACCGTGCCGGTGGGAGCAGCCCGCGCCCGAGCCCCCGAGCGCAGCGGGACGCAGCGCAGCGCCGCTCCCTGCCCACGCCCTGCTCGCACTTCCCGAGCCGGAGCCGCCCTGCGAGGCTGCGGGAGTTGGGCAGCAGCTGTCGAGCAGCTGCCGGCGGGGGCCGGGGCCGGGGCCGCCCCGCGAGCGGCTCAGCTGCCTCCGGGGGTGGGGGCGGCGCGGGGACCCGCGGAGCCGCGGGGCTTTGTTCTCGGAGCGGCGCGGCGCGGCCCCTCCCCGGGCTCCACCTCCGCAGCCCACCCGCGACCCTCCTTCCTGTGCGCGGGGCGGGCGGGGGCCGCTCGGCACCGCTCGCGGAGGCCGTCAGGAGGGAGCAGAGGCAGCGGGGTGGCAGAAGGGCAGAGCCGCGGCCGGGCGCGGGCAGGCTTCGCTCTGCCACCTGCAGAAGGGCGAGCGGGGGCTCGGCTCCCGCGGCCGGACCCTGCCCCCAGCAGAACGTTCCAACGGAGGAGCGAGGCGATTTTCCGGTTTTCCTTACCCTTGCTCGTCACGTTGAGAGCCGCGATTATCACCGACCGCTACAGCTGTCAGACCGGAGCGCTGGGAGCGGCCGCCGTCCCCGCGTCCGCCGCCCCCGAACCCGTTCCAGGCAGCGGTGCCTCGCGCCCGTCCTTCGGGACTCAGCAGCTGTGCTGAACGGGCGGACGCTTGGCTGCTCTGTGCCGAGGCACGGCCAGAACCGCTGCGCTCGAGCTGCTCGAGCCGGTGACTCGGCCCCTGCACGGGCACTGGGGCACAGCAGGGACACAGAGACAGCGCTGGGTGAGTGGGGATGCCCTTGCGGGGTCAGAGCTCAGCACCACCTCCTGCTCGGAGCTGCTGTTGCTCTGTCCCCTGGATTAATTACTGCCTCACTGCTCTCTGCTTGCTAAAAGCAGGCAAGGGCAACCCGGGGGCAGCGGTTTTGCCAGGGGCAGAGGAAGAGAAACCCCAGGAAACAAAGCTTTCCTTACCAGCTCGGTGGAGCTGAGTCAGGCCACAGGGCAGGGCTCCAGGCAGGAGCGGGGCGAGAGCCACGCGTGACCTTCCTGACCCCCACCACACCACACTCGGTGAAAGCACAGTCCCCAGACAGCGGGCACTCGCAAAGAAGTGTTTATTCAAGGCACTAAAAGCACCGTGGCTACATCAGACGCAGCCCAACCGGAGAGTGAGGGTTTGGGAGAGGCATTTACAGTGCTGGGACAGCGGTGGCACACGCTCTTTGGTAGGAAGCAGTTTTCAAGCCTGATGGGAGCCCATTAGCCAGAGATCAGCGTGCACTCCCAGCTCACAGCCGGGGCAGGCATGGCAGACAGTCCTGCTCCATGGCATGGGGGTGCTGCCACTAGACAGCCCCACAGGCCCCCCAGCTCCATGGCATGCAGCCATGGGGGGGTGTAGGAAACCACGGCAGCAGTCTGCTGGGCTGTGGGGTCACTGCAGGCAGAGGGAGAAGGGCAAGCGCTCAGGCCCCATGCGCTGACTATACGCTGGGGAGGTGGGGGAAGTTTGGCAGGGGCTGGGGGCTAGGAACATCCCTGCCCTGGTGCTGAGTGCCAAGGCAGCTGGGCCCCATCAAAGCAAAGGAGCAGCCCTGCTGCAGGCAGACCCTCCCCAGCTCCAGCCTCAGCATGGCCGCAGCCACTGTGCTGAGCAGCTTGGTGGCAGGAGACCTCTGTGGCATCCCCTTCCCCAGGCTCCTATATCAGCTGGGAGGGCACAGAAGAAGCCAGCCAGGTGGAAGGGGCCAGCACTGCTTCTGCTGGGGCCCAGCCAGGAGCTGCCAGGAAAGAGGCAGGAGCAAGGGGAAGGGGTGAAGTCCCAGCCTGGCTCCCTGGGGCAGGGGAAGGGGTGGGAAAGGAGCATGCAGGGCCAGGGGCATGCATGGGCACAGCTGAACTCTTGCCCCTCACACGTGAGAGAAAGCGTGGCTCTTGCACAGCGGCTTGTCCTTCTTGGAGTAGAATGTCTTCCCTTCCAGATTGGTCTGGCAGATCTGGGGAGGAGAGCGCAGGTAGTCAGGAGGGCTGAGCCAGCCCCCAGCATCCTCTCCCATGCTCAGCCCCAGCCGCCCTCCCTGCAGCCCAGCACAGATGTCAGGGAGGAGCAGGCTCAGAGCCACCAGGACAAAGCCAGGCGGGGAAAACTTGATGGCAGCATGCACCCCATGTGAGACACGGCTCACAGCAGGGGGAAGCAGGCAGGCACACGGCTCACCGCACAGACGAAGCAAGTGTCATGCCAGCTGAAGCCCAGAGCCTCCAGGAACCGGTCCCCAGCATCGATCTTGAAATCACAGCCACGGCATTTGGTACCAAACATCTTCTCATAGTCTGTGAGAACAGGCAGAGCACAGGTCAGTGGTTCCTCGAAGACTGCAACCTCTCATTCCCATGCAGCAGGGCTGCAGCACAGCCCGGGGACAACTTGCTTCCAGCTTTGAAGAGGGGCAGGACTTGAAGCACAAGAAGGAACCGGGCACTTTGGGAAGGGTGGCCCTTGCCACCACTGGGCCACAAGGAGGAGGTAAGTCTTCCCACCCAGGATGCAGCACTCACATTTCATGTACATCATCCATCATCACCATGGCAACATGCCAGCAATGGCACCAACCAGCACCAGGGAGGATGGGGATGGAGGGCTCAGGGGGGTCCCCACCATTCCCTGCATCCTGGGGAGAGCTCCACAGCACTTCGCTCCTTGGTCCTGCTGGGCAGGCGCTGAGCCCCACCAGTGGGCAGTACCCCAGGGCTGTGTGGGGTGATGTGGGGTCCTCCCCTGATCCTACCTCTCTCGCAGTAGGGCTGTCCCTCCTCCATGTAGAAGGCACGGTTGCGGATGGGAGTTTTGCAGGCTGCGCAGGTGAAGCACTGCACGTGCCAGGTCATCTTCAGCGCATGCATGACCTCCTGGAAGAGAACTGCTGTCAGCCAGGAGGGAGCACCCCACAACACGGGGAGCCCTCACCAAGGGCTGAAAGGGACAGGGGATTCCTGGGGCAGGAAGGGAAGGGACAGAGCCGGGGACACGGGTAAGCAGGGAGCAGGGATGGGAGGTGCAGGGCAGACACTCACCCCGGTGATCTTCTTCTTGCACTTGGCACAGCTGGGCGCATAGCGCGAGTCATAGCACTTGGGGCAGAAGATGGAGCCCTTTTCCTCAAAGAAACCGCCCTCATCCAGCACCTTCCTGCACTGGCAGCAGGTGAACTCCTCGGGGTGGTAATAATGTCCCAGTGCCACCAGGTAGCGTCCCCTGCAGTGGGACAGAGCCACATCAGCCACAATGGGGCCTGGCAGTGCCCAGGACGGTGGCAGGGCAGCAGAGGCCAGGGCTCACCTGATGATCTTGTTGCACTTGTAGCAGAGGGGTGTGCGGCCAGGGCCCTCTGGCGCCTGCTGGGCTGCCTGCACGATGGAGCTGCGGTTCTGCATGGGGGTCGGTGTGGCCGGCTGGCTGTGCTTGCTCAGCACCGTGCTCGTCTTGTCTGGGGCATAGCGCTCAGCAAAAGAGGGGTCCACAGCCCAGGGTGGGCGGCTGGTAGGGCCAGGGGTGGCAGCGGGGGTCCTGGGGGCTGCACACAAACAGAAGCTTGCTGGATGGTGCTCCCAAGCCCTTTGCACCCGCTGGTGGGCAAGATGCATCCACCAGTACCAGCCCTACCCACATCCCCATTCCTCTTGCCCCAACTCAGAGAAAATATTTTTCTCACCCAATCCTGGTTCTGTCTTCATTGCTGCTCCCAGGGATGGGTCCGGCACGGAGACCTGGCTACAGAACAACCAGTTAATCCTGCTGGCCACGCTCACCCCCATGGCCCAGGCTGGCTTGCGCATGCAGGCAGTACCCCCACTTTGCAGCCAGGAGCTGGCCAAGCCCCCATGCCCAGCCAGGAGCTAGTTTGGTGCTGGGCATGGAGCCAAGCGCCCTCAGCCCCGCAGCACCCCCAGGTCTGTGGCACCCAACAGGGTGGGAGCACAGGAGCGCCGTGCCCTAGTGCTGAGGTGCTGCGGGCTGGCCAAGGACTTGGGGGATCACACACACTGCTGCCTGCTCCAATGTGACAGTGTCCAGGCACACCTCCACCTCATACACAGCACCTGGTGTGGGGAGCCCTGGGCCAGCTCCAGCAGAGCCAGGAAGGGCAGGAATGGGTTCGTTCCAGAGAGGGCAAAGACTGTGCCCCCCCCCCCCCCCAGCACACTGCCAGCACTGGGCTTGTGAGAAGCCAGGGCAAGTAGGACTCAGAGGAGCAAGGACGGTGTCAGATGGAGAGCAAGTGCTTTTGTGCCTCTTGAGGGCAAGGACAAGGAGCTAGCTATAAAAACACAAGCATTTAACTGTAACAGAGCAAACCAGGCAGATCTGGAACTGAGTGGTCACAGCACCAAGGCAGGGGGGATGGTGGAAAGGCAAAGCTGTGCCACAGCCCTGGCCCGTGTCCTTCCTTGCCTCCATGCAGGGCCTTGAGCCTCACGAGCTCACCCACCTGATCTCCAAAAGATGCATAGCACTTCCCAGCACCCCCAGCAAGGTCTGCCAGTGCCAGCACACTCCTCCTCACCCCAGCTGCCCAAGAGACCACGGTGCAGCTCAACCACCCCAGCGCAGTGCCAGCAGTGCCCACTGGACATACAGCCCAGGAATTTGTGCTCGCACCCCCCTTACCTGGGCTTTTTAATAAATACATCATCATCTTCCACTGAATGCAGCAGGAAGAAAGGAGGAGACAGTCAGTCGGCGGCAGCACGGCCCCGCACAGCGCGAAGGGACGAGGACCGGGCACCCCTCCCTGCTTCCCCCATACCAGCACCCTGGGCACCACCCACACACAGCCAACACACCAACAACACAGGACCACCACGGCCACAGCGCGGTGCCACCTCTACCCGCAACCGCAGCCGGCTCCAGGCAGCCCCAGACCCGCAGGGACTTACGGCCGTCGGTGCCCGTCAGCCGGGCCAGTTTGCGGAAGGAGCGGGACTGGGAGGTGCCGGTGCGGGGCTGCCAGTCCTCAGCATCCTCAAACAGACGCAGCTTGCCCGGGTCACACGCGGGGGTGGGGGGGGCCTCCACGGGCTGCGGGGGCTGCCTGTGAGTGATGGGCAGGAGCTCAGCCGGCACCGACCTGACCCTGGCCCTGTCCAGCTGGCAGAACTGTCCAAGGGCTTTGTATGCACAGACCCCACCACGGACTCACCGCGGCTCCTCCGTACCACAGAACGACACATGGGGACTTCTGCGGTGTAGAGAAAACGGCGGCACAAGGATAAATCATGGGCACACCGCACGGAGCATTCCCCACGGCTTATCCCCAGCCCCACGGTGACGCCAGCAGAATTTGCCCCCTCCAGCTCCCAGCTCCCCTGCAGTCCCGCCCCACTATTGCTGCCTCTCATGCTGAGGTCTCGGCGCTGCCCTGGCTCTCCCGATGCCCACAGCCAGGTTGTGCAAGTGCCACCAGACACCACTGACTCTTTGTGTCAGGACACCGCAGTGCAGCGCAGCCTCCCCAGCGCCAGCAGTGCCCAAGGTCCTGCTGGGGACACCCAGAATGGGGACAGCACAGCATCAGGGCACAGTGGCAGGGGACAGTACCAATGCGGTGCCCAGGCAGGACCCTCACAATGAGACAGTCACAGCTGTGGCCCAGTGCTGGCGGTGCCCATCACAGAGGTGAGCACAGTGCGGGTGCTGCGGCTCTGTGACTGCCTCAGCTCTAGAAAGAGAGAAAGGACAGAGAGAGACAGGGAGCAGGAGGTGACACACAGGACAGCAGAGGACAGCCACTGCCCGCCCCTTACCTGGGCTTCCTAACCAGTTCGTCCTCGCGGTCCTCAACTGAGTGCAGCGGGGAGAAAGGAGGAGACAGAGTCAGTCGGCGGCAGCACGGCCCCGCACAGCACAAAGGGACGAGGACCAGGCACCCCTCCCTGCTTCCCCCATACCAGCACCACCACGTGCCCACACACGGCCCACAGCACACTCAGGGACCCCACAGCCCCACACACGGCCTGCACCAAGCACAGGGACAACATGGGGCCACCACGGCCACAGCCCGGTGCCACCTCAACCCACAGCTGCAGCCGGCTCTGGGCAGCGACAGGGACTTACGGCCATCAGTGCCCGTCAGCCGGGCCAGTTTGCGGAAGGAGCGGGACTGGGAGGTGCCGGTGCGGGGCTGCCAGTCCTCAGCGTCCTCAAACAGACGCAGCTTGCCCGGGTCACACGCGGGCGTGGGGGGGGGCTCCACATGGGGCGGAGGCTGCCTGTGAGCAATAGGGGCAGGAGCTCAGCCGGCACCGACCTGACCCTGCACTGCCCACCCAGTGGCATAGGGCAGCACTGCCTGAGGGCCCAGCGCACGCCAACCCCTGCCACAGCCCAGCACTCACCACTGCTCCTCTGTACCACAGAACGACCCACGGGCATCCCTACGGTGCAAGGAAATGGCGGCACAATATTAAATCACTGGCATACAATGTGGAGAACTCTGTAGGGCTGACCCCCAGCTCCATGGAAACCTGACCCCAGTAAAGATGCCAGCAGCACTTGCCCCAGAACAGCCACCACAAAGCCCCGCAGGTTCCCATGCATGAGGTCCCAGTGCTGCCCTGGCTTTGCTAATGCCACCAGATCCCACGAACCCACTGTGTCTGGGATGCCGTGGTGCAGCGCAGCCCCCCCCAGCACCAGCAGTGCCCAGGGTCCTGCCAGGGACACCCAGACTGAGGACACACAACATTAGGACACATAGAGTGGGGACAGTACCAATGCGGTGCCCGAGCAGGACCCTCACAATGAGACGGTCACAGCTGTGGCCCAGCGCTGGCGGTGCCCATCACAGAGGTGAGCACAGTGCGGGTGCTGCAGTTCCGTGACCGCCTCAGCTCTAGAAAGAGGGAAAGGACGGAGAGAGACAGAGAGCAGGAGGTGACAGACAGGACAGCAGAGGACAGGAGCTGCCTGCTCCTTACCTGGGCTTTTTAACCAGCTCGTCCTCATGGTCCTCAACTGAGTGCAGAGGGGAGAAAGGAGGAGACAGAGTCAGTCGGTGGCAGCACGGCCCCGCACAGCGCGAAGGGACGAGGACCAGGCACCCCTCCCTGCTTCCCCCACACCAGCACCACCACGTGCCCACACACAGCCCACAGCACACTCAGGGCTTCCACGGGCCCACACTGCATGCAGGGATAACACAGGGCCACAGTGGCCACAGCCTGGCATCAACTCAACCCGCAACCACAGCCGGCTCCAGGCAGCCCCAGACCCGCAGGGACTTACGGCCATCAGTGCCCGTCAGCCGGGCCAGTTTGCGGAAGGAGCGGGACTGGGAGGTGCTGGTGCGAGGCTGCCAGTCCTCAGCGTCCTCCATCAGCCGCAGCTTGCCCGGGTCACACGCAGGGGTAGGGGGGGCTTCCACGGGCTGCGGGGGCTGCCTGCGAGCAATAGGGGCTGGAGCTCAGCCGGCACCGACCTGACCCTGGCCCTGCCCTGCCAGCAGCATAGGGCAGCACTGCCCAAGTGCCCAGCACACACTGACCCCTGCTACAGCCCAGCACTCACCGCTGCTCCTCTGTACCACAGAACGACCCGCGGGCATCTCTGCAGTGCAAGAAAATGGCGGCACAATGGTAAATTGCTGGCATGTGGCATTTCCCACAGCTTATGCTCAGCCCCACCGATCCCTAAACCCAATAAAGATACCGGGAGCACTTGCTCCATAAGAGCCACGACAAAGCCCCACGGGCTGAGCTTCCAGTGCTGCCGCACACCTCCCAACACCCAGAGCCAGGCTGTGCCAGTGCCACCAGACCCCACCAATGTGCTGTGTCTGGGATGCTGTGGTGCAGCGCAGCCTCCCTAGCACCAGCAGTGCCCAGGGTCCTGCCGGGGACAGCCCAGCATCAGGACACACTGGCTGGTGACAGAGGCACTGCAGCGCCCAGGGAAGGACCCTCACAATGAGACAGCCACAGCCGTGGCCCAGCACAGTGCGCAGTGCTGGTGCTGCGGCTCTGTGACCATCTCAACTCTCAAAAGAGGGAAAGGACAGAGAGGGATAGAGAGCAGGAGGTGACAGACAGGACAGCAGAGGACAGCCACTGCCCGCCCCTTACCTGGGCTTCCTAACCAGCTCGTCCTCATGGTCCTCAACTGAGTGCAGCAGGGAGAAAGGAGGAGACAGTCAGTTGGCGGCAGCACAGCCCCGCACAGCACAAAGGGACGAGGACCAGGCACCCCTCCCTGCTTCCCCCATACCAGCACCACCACGTGCCCACACACGGCCCACAGCACACTCAGGGACCCCACAGCCCCACACACGGCCTGCACCAAGCACAGGGACAACATGGGGCTACCACAGCCACAGCCCGGTGCCGCCTCGACCCACAGCTGCAGCCGGCTCCGGGCAGCGACAGGGACTTACGGCCATCAGTGCCCGTCAGCCGGGCCAGTTTGCGGAAGGAGCGGGACTGGGAGGTGCCGGTGCGAGGCTGCCAGTCCTCAGCGTCCTCCATCAGCCGCAGCTTGCCCGGGTCACATGCGGGGGTACCAGGGGGGTGCATGGATTGCCTATGAGCAATAGGGTCAGGTGCTCAGCCGGCACTGACCTGGCCCTGGCCCTGCCCAGCTGCCAGCATGGGGCAGAACCCACATCAACCCCTGTAACAGCCCAGCACTCACCACTCCTCCTCTGTACCCCAAAATGACACACGTGGACCCCTGTGGCGGCGAGAAAATGGTGGCGCAAGAGTAAATCACCAGCACGCAGCATGGAGCATCCCCCATGGCTCATCTCCAGCCCCACAGTGATGCCAGCAGCACTTGCCCCAGCCCAGCTCCCCTCCTGCCCCACACCACAGTCACAGCACCTTGTACCCAAGGTCCAGATAAAGCCCAGTACCTCCCAACAGCAGCAGTCAGGCCACACCAGTGCCAGCAGGCCCCACTAACCCGCTGCATCTGCAGCTCAGCCTCCCCAGTGCCAGCCGTGCCCAGGGTCCTGCCAGGGACGCCCAGACTGGGGACAGTGGTAGCACAGTGCCTGGGCAGGACCCTCACAACGGGGCAGTCACAGCTGTGGCCCAGTGCCGGCAGTGCCCATCACAGAGGCAAGAGCAGTGCGGGTGCTGCAGCTCTGTGACCACCTCAGCTCTGGAGAGAGGGAAAAGGACAGAGAGGGACAGGGAGCAGGAGGTGACAGGACAGGATAGCAGAGGACTGGAGCTGCACTTGCCACCAACCATGAGTGACAGGCCATCAGCTGGGGGGGGATGAGCCCCAGCCCCACAGTCCCATTGCCAGGAGCCATGCTACACTCTGTGCCACCCCTTACCTGGGCTTCCTAACCAGCTCATCCTCACGGTCCTCAACTGAGCACGGTGGGGAGAAAGGAGGAGACAGAGTCAGTCGACAGCAGCACGGCCCCACACAGCGCGATGGGACAAACACCAGGCACCCCTCCCTGCTTCCCCCATACCAGCACCCCGGGCACCACTGTGTGCCTCTGTATGGCCCATGCCACACACAGGGCTGATGCAGTCAGAGCGTTGCGTCACCTCACCCTGCAGCCAGGTTGGTTCCAGGCACCCGCAGTCAGCCCTAGACCCGCAGGGACTTACAGCTGTCTGTGCCCGTCAGCTGGGCCAGTTTGAGGAAGGAGCGGGACTGGGTGCTGGTGTTGCGGGGCTGCCAGTCCTCAGAGTCCTCGATCAGATGCAGCTTGCTGGGGTCATATTTGGGGGAACTGGGGTGCTCCTGTGGTTTCCTGCGAGCAACAGGGGCAGGCGCTCAGCTGGCACCGTCCTGCCCCTGCCTGGTGGCACAGGGACCGGCACACACCACTGCCCCACAGAGATCCCTGCAGCATTCCCCTGGGGCCACCCCACACCTCTTCAAGCTCACAGCAGTGGCACGACAGCACATATCTGACACATCACACAGTGCCCTCCTCCCCACCCCACATCATCATCAGAGGAAGAGGTCAGTAAGGACGTCTTCTCAGGACAGACTTCCCATCTCTGCAGTTTGAGGCCGGCCCTAAAGGCCAGGAGGAGAGAGAACGGGGCAAGGATAAGCCAAGATCCAAATCACACGCGGGGGAGCTGCATGGTGCCTGATAAGCTCCGATGATGACCACAGCAGGGTGCACAGTGCAGCCTTTCTTGTGCTGGAGAGGGACCTGGTGCAAGGACACTCTGACGCCCTCGCAGTCAGCAGCACCAGGCAGCACTCACACTTCAGGCTAAGGAAAGCTTGCAGCCAGGAACTGTCAGCCTGGGGACACTGAGCCCCTGGGCTAACCCTGCCCCAGGAGAACAGGGCACCAGAAGGTCACTAACAGGGCAAGAGGCATGCAGGAAGGCTAGAGAGAGCAGGCAAAAGGCTTACTGACTTGTCAAGGCTCTGCACCTGTAGGAGAGAGGGAAAGAGAAAGGGAGAAGAGAAAGAAAGAGAAGGAAAGTGAAATTAGACCCACAGAACCCAGGAAATCTCCAGAGCTCACGTACAGCCTGCACCACTCCCCCTGCCCCTGCAACCCATGCCCTTCTCACCCAAGGCTGGGAGCACAATGGGCTGCAGGGGCGGTCACCAACAGACCAGATCGTGCCATCTTCAGCCCCCCAAAACAGGCCAGGGTGCAGAGAACACCCAGGGCCATATCCCCCATTGACCAGCTCCAAGATCCTGCCACCAGGAGCGGCGGCAGGCTGGGCACACAGCAGCAGAGCACACAGTGTGCAGACTGGAGCCTCCACGCAGGGTTCAGGGCTAGCATGGCAGCACTGTGCAGGGCTCCGGGGCTTCCCTCTGCCCAGCACATCCCGGCAGCCCTGTGCCGTGGCCCTGGGCTGGTGCTGCTGATAGCAGCCACAGCCTTCCTGCCCCTTATTGCAGGGCTGGCACAGATAGCAGCGAGCATCCTGCTCCTGTGCCATGCCCTCCAGGGCTCCCCAAAGGAAGAAACAGCCCCGAGCAAGGAGCAGGCATGTGTGTGTGTCCCCATGTGTTACAGTCCTGTTGTTCAGTCTCAGCACCTTGGCATGGGCACCACTGCCCACTCCCACCCACAGGTGCCTGGCATGCAAGGTGCAGCAGGGCTGGGCAGCGGGCTCCCTGGTATTCTTGGGGAGCAGGATGGACAGCAACATACCCATTGTGCTGGGGGGTGCAGGCGGGCGCCAGGGGCACGTACGTCACGGGTTTCGTCACCAGCCCGGGCCGTGGGTTCGGAGGCGAGCTGGCCCCGAAGGGCCGAGCTGTTTTGTTGAGGGCGGTGCTGGGAGCGAAGTTATATTTCGGGGGCTCAGAGCAGGGGAGTGAGTCCTGAGCAAGACAAAACACACAGACACGGGCTCACACGTCAAGCAGCATGCAATGGGCAGCCCTGGGCCAGGCAGCACAGCAGGCAGCCGGGTGGGAAAGCTGGACCCTTTCTCGCCTGCAGAGCCCCGCAGTGACACGTGGACATGGACAGCACGTGGGGCTCTGCCAGCCAGGTCCCCTCTCTGCAGGGCATCCAGCCCAGGGACACCAGGCTGCAAACTCAGCCTGAGGATTAGTAAGTGCCCCCTGGCAGGGCTCTGCATGCACACACACTGCTCACAATCATCCCAAGGCACAAAGCAGAAAGCATGCAAGTGGCTTCTGTCCAAGAGCCACTGGCCCCAGCCCTGCCTCCCCATGCAGGAGCAAGTTCCAGCACTAGCAAACGTGGAGCCCAAATGCTGTGCTGCAGCTGCCGTACAAGCGGGGAGTTTGCCAGCCTTTCAAACAAACCCCGGTCCCCAAGAAGCCCTTGGGCCCCAGGAGCAAAGTCCACTCCTCTGTATAAGCTCAGAGACTTCCCCACCCCCAGCCCGGGGTTGAGCAGCTGCCAGCAGTGCTGGAGCAACACCTACCTTCTGCGGCTTCCCCAGGTGGTTCTGGGCTCTGCAAGAGAGGACACAGTGAGGCAGATGCTGCACATGCCCAGCATCCATCCTGGTTGGGATGCTGACACCGAGGAGCCACAGCCAGGCAGCGCTACCCCGCAGTCAGAGGTGATGGCTTAAAGCCGGGGTTGCTGCAGATGGGATGAGCCCCATCCAGCCATGAGGAGCCCTTAGATCCAGCCAGGGCTATAGGAGCTGCATGATGCTGCCTCATGGCAGCAGGGCCACTGGGTTCGGGGTGGCAATGGGTACAGGGCCACGGCCTCATTCCAGCCACACCAGCACCATAAGTTTTCAGGATCCACGCATCCTACCTGCTCAGGGTGAGGCAGAGCCTGTCCCCGCAGGCACGGATCCTGTTCTGGGCCTCGATGTGTGTCATGGCGCTGGTGCTCTCCCCGTCAATGTACAGCACCCAATCGCCCACTCCCACGCCGGCCTGGGCGGCCTTCCCACCTGGAGTCAGCTGCAGGACAGAGAGTGTCAGGGAAACTGGCATTAGATGGAGAGATGCTTTTGTGCCCCTGAAAGCCACAGAGAGGGGGTCACTGGGCACACCCCTTACAGCTCCTAACCCTGTTACAGGACAGCTCCCACAGCACAGCGCCAGCGCAGCCCAAACACACTGGGCCTGACGCAGGGACTCCCAGAGCACCCTGTGTTCCCCAGTA
The DNA here is from genome assembly GCF_002078875.1 of Numida meleagris. NCBI lineage: Eukaryota > Metazoa > Chordata > Aves > Galliformes > Numididae > Numida > Numida meleagris. Next base: position 9,614,232 of record NC_034420.1, read on the forward strand.
TGTCATCCCAGAGAGCCTCTTTCTCCCTGTAGCAGCTGAGCACTGCCCCAGGCACTATGCTGCAGCACAGCACTGCTGGGGCACGTGCCAGCACCCCAGAGGCAGTACCAGCACCATCCCTACAGGTGGCCAAGGGACAGCCCAGGTGCTCTGAGGTGATGCCCAGCGGCAGAGGCTGTGCTAGCTCAGCCACAGCAGGAGGTCATGGAGCCGGGCCCAAGGTCCCAGGGCAGGAAGCGAGCAGGGTGAGTCAGGGCCCATCCCGCAGCCCACAGCTCACCCCACGGGCTGCAAACCACAGGCATGCTCCCAGCCTTCACCAGGGCTGGGGGGGAGCCCCCTACATCCCCCAGCTGGGTCGCACTCCTGTCCTGTCTGTTTCCTTCACCCAGCTCAGCAGCGGGGCTGGGATATGCCTGGATCACCCCTGGACACCCCCACTTTTGTTGAGGACGTGCAGCGCCCTGGCTCCAGCACCACTGCACGCAGCTCTCAGGTACTGACAGACAGACACTCAGACAGACAGACGTGGGCAGGCCGCAGCCATTCCTGCTCCTCCAGCACAGAAGAACTCGAGGCGTTTGGATTCAGACCAAGTATTTCCTCAAGCCCTGTTCGACATGAACATAAAAGGAGCGAGCCAGATTCCCAGCACTGTCAGAGGGCTGGAAAATCCCTCCCGCCGAGCATCACAGCCCTCCTTGCCCATGCGCAGAGCCCAGCCTGCCCTGAGCACAGCACCAGGTACCCCAGCTCCACTGCCATTCCCAGAGGGACACGGCATCCCCTACAGTACCCCTGGCACTACCTGGCACAGGAGGATGCTGGAGGCAGCAAGCAGCTCTGGCCGGCTCCCGGCCACTCCTGCAAGCCCCAGCTTGCTGCCCCTGGGGCTGGGAAGCAGCATGGGTTTGGAGGCAGCAGTGGGAGCTGGGAGAGGTTTTCACACGGCTGCCCGGGCAGGGGGGAGCACGGCAGGCTGCGTCACGCCGCCGCACCCAGGCTCGCCAGGAAAGCCCTTCGGCAGGTGCCAGCTCAACGGATCCCAGCCAGGAGCTGCTCTAGCCTTCCCGTTTCCTGCACCATGAGCTGAGGCTCCTGCCTGGCCCCACCAACCACAGCTTCCTTCCTCGCCTCTCCGCCCAGCTGGGCCTTTGTCCTCACTCCTCGAAGTGCCACCACGGCTGGATGCCTCCATCCAGGGCTCCAAGTCCGGCAGCGAGGTGAGTCAGGCACAAGGGAGCATCCTCCTTGGCACTGGGCAGCCGAGGTGCTGGGACCCTGCAGAGCCCTGCCCTGCCGGCAGCATCTCCCCAGGCCCTGCAGAGGGGCTGGCCTGCATGCACGTTGCTGCTGCTCCGTGAGGCCCCAGCCCCGGGCCCTCAGAGGCTCCTCCGTCTGATCAGACCCTTTGTTAAGCCCTGGCTTGCAGCCAAGAGAAACATTTTTTAAGAGAATAAACTTGCTGAAGCCGTCTCTGTTCCTTGCAAAGATTGGTCGGCCCCAGGGCAGCGGCGTGGGTGACTCTGGCCCTGCACAGTGCCCCCGGGGTGGGTGCTGCAGAGACCCGTGACCTGGGATGGGCACACAGCGTGGAGGACAGGCCCCATGCTGTGCCCAGTGCTGTGCTCAGAGCCACAGCCCTGTGCCAGCTGCCCCAGCGTCAGCAGCACGGGTGGTGCAGATGCATTCCAAGGCTTATAAGGCAATCCTGCAGCTGGAGCTGCTGTGAGCACCCGCAGAGCAGGCCACCCAAGGACGGGGAGCCACACCAACCCAAGAGACAGTCCCAACCTGGGTAAGCTTCACACCAGAAGCTCCCACTGGGTGCCCCAGATGTAAGCAGCTGGCAGCACATCTTGTGCATGTCCCCGCTCCAGAACCGGCCTAGCCGTATGGATGGGACCTGCCCCAGGATCAGTGGGAGCGCAGCCTCAGGCTGAGCGCGTGCACAAAGCTGGCCCCGAGACACTGAGCCTGGTATCGTGGTGCAGACCAGGCTGGTCCTTCAGTTCACGCACAAAGGGAGCTGCCCCCGCACGGGGCTGGCTCCGGAAGAGGCCCCCCTGCCTCCCACCGCACCGTGACACCGAGGAGCCTGCGCAGCATTTCACATCGCTGCTGCAGTTCCCTGCCCGGAACACCCCCAGCACACATTCCCCCCGGCCAAACCAGAGCTGATAAGGGGCTGGGGTGGCTCTAAGGGGGCTGAGCAAAGTGAGAACCAGTGCTCCAAGGCCCAGCTCGCTCACATCCACTGTACAGCTCTGCCTCGGCTGCTTGGACACAGCCGCAGCTTCCCACCCACAGACAGGAGGAGGGTGGGCAATAACAGCTCTTGATGTCTCTTACCCTGGAGATGGAGAGCGGCATGCTGAAGTCCTTCCCTCCCTGCAGCCGGAACCCCCAGGGCGCCGGCCCATTCAGCATCACCTTATAGGACTCCATCTCGCCCATCTCTGCAAAATGGAAGAGGGTGTGATCCTGGCGTTATGCTGCATGGGAACGTCGTGGGGAGTGGGCAAGAAGGGGGCCCGGCAGGACTGGGCAGGAGGAGACAGGTCACATTGCCAGCAGGAGCTCCACCCTGACCATCCCACAGCGTGGTTAGGGACGCACCCCACATCCATCAGCATCTCCTAAGGGGAGCTGGAGCCGAGGGGCCGGAGTAATGCATGGAGTCAGACTCGGTCATCCCAAACCTGGGATGGGCTTTGCCTTGCAGCACTGTGTTACAGAACCTCGAGCTACTAGGAGCTGTTCCAGGCCGCGGAGAGGCAGCAGCACAGAGGAACGGCAGCCAGAGGCGTTTTGCTGGGTGAGCAGCACAGCAGCATGCTGCCACCGGAGCCGCATGGCACAGCAGCTGGGCTGGAGCAGCAGCAGCTGGTCGAGCAGCTGTACCTGGGTGTGAGCCCATCTCCGCGGGGTTCTGGGCAAGAGGGATGGATGCCCCGTGCTCACACTGACAGCTGTCAGCCGGCCCAGGCACAGGGCTGCACCTCGCCCAAAAGGAACCGCGGGGACCTTCAGAGCCCTACGTGGCGGGCACAGGCCCGGCTCTGCGGCAACACCCCGCACCCCGACGGGGCTGGGAAGCTGCGAGGCCGGAGCCCGGAGTGCCCCCGCTCCCCCCAGCCCGGCCCGGTCTATATAAGGCGTGTAAGCTGACACCCGCTGCTCCCCGCTCGCTGGGTGCAGGCTGCGTGTCAGACATTCCCCAGCACGGAGCGGCCGCGCAGCCCCGATGGGGCTCCCTGCTCCGTGGGCTCCGGTAGCACCGGGCCGGGGGCAGCTCGAGAGGGGACGAGATAGAAGCCCCCTCCAATGGGGGTTGTGCCCCCTATCAAAGGATGAGCAGAGCCACGGCCCGCAGGGTCACCGCGTCCCGCGGGGCACAGCCACGTCCCGACCCCCGCTCCAACCCTGCCCCACGGGGGGCCCCTTACCCCAGCCAGCCCCACCCGCCCCACACTGCCTCCTTACTCCTGGCCCAAGCAATCGCCTTCCCCCACCAGACCCACGCCTCAGCCCCGGTCCCCGCTCCTCCCCGCACGCCGCGGTCCCGCCCGCACTCACCCACTCGCGGCAGGGCAGGGTCGCCCGGCGGAGCGGGGCCGAGCGGGTCGCACCGCAACGGGCGAGCGGAGCAGGCGGCTGCGGGACTCGAACTCGGGCACCGCCCCCTCCCCGACCGGCGCGAGCTTATAGAGGAGCGGGGCGGGGCAGGGCGGGGCCGCCTCTCGGTTACACCAATGGCGGCAGGTGCTACGGCGCCCCCTGGCGGCCGGGCGCGGTCCCGCAGGCAGAGCCGGGTGGTGCACGGCCTTTATTCCCGCTCACGACCAGTCTCGCGCGCCGGTGCCGTCCCGGCTCAGCAGCCGCACCAGTTTGGCCCGGAGACTGCGCTGAGGCTTAGGCCCGGGGTGCTCCTCCGCTCCTCCCCTGCTTGCCCCCGGCCCCCAGCGCTGTCTGTGGGGCTGTGGGGCGCCGTAGGACAGGGCGGCCTCGCTGCTGTGGCCCTCGGGGGCCTGGCGACAGCCCAGCTCCCAGCGCCCTTCCTCCTCCTCTTCCTCCTCCTCCGCCCGAGGCCTAGGCTGGGCGGTGAAGATGTTCTCATAGAGATGCTCGGGGAGCGGCTTCCCAGGGCACAGCCCGAAGTGGGGCTGTTGGCCCCGTGCGATGGAGGCGTAGACCACAGGGACAGCAGCCTCTGGCTCCGCAGCGTGGAAGCGGAGAAGGTTGGGTGGTGGATGCGAGGCCGAGTGGGAGCTGGGCTGCGCCCTCCCCAGGGTTGGGCTGGGCTGAGGGTCTTCAGCCTCTGCCCCCCAGGGTTGGGCAGCGAGGCCCTGGGCTGACAGCCGGGGCTGGGGGCCCTCCTGGGCCTGCTGCTGGCAGGCGATGGCGGTGGCCACAGCCCGGCACAGCTCTGGGGCTCGTGGGGTGCTGAATGTGAAGGTGCCCTCGCCAGAGTCGCTGCGGCGGCCGGCCTCGAAGGAGAAGATGTTCTGCTGGGACAGAGGGCAGGGTGAGGGGCTGGCACCGGCCACAGGCAGGTGGAGGCCCTGGGGAGGGTGCACCTACCTGATCTTGGCCGAACTTGCGGAGGAACGGGTAGGGCCAGGTGAGCAGGGGCTGCTGGGACTGTGCATCCTTCAGCGTCAGGCTGTGGGGCAGGGCCGCCAGCACATAGTGCCCGTGCAGCTCACAGCGGGCGGCTGCCTCTGTCTGCAGCACCAGCACCGGGAACTCTGTCACTGTGGAAGCAGAGTGAAGCCAGGGTCAGCCCTGCTGCACACCCAGTGGGAAGCCCCCCCGGCCCCACTGAAGCACATACGATCCTGCCATGAGGAGTAGAGGCAGTTCTCCTCCATAGGGATGGGCTGCAGCCCGGTGCTGCTACTCTGTGCTGCTTCCTTTTTGCCCTGGAATAGAGGGAGGTGAGTACAGCCCCCCCCAGCACCCTCATCCTCCTGGCCTGGAGCAGCAGGAGGATGCAGGGGGTACCTGAAAGGCCAGCTGGCAGAGATGCTCGATCCACTCATCCCGCTGCTCAGCCGCCAGCACATAGCTCTTCTCTGTGGTGGTGAGGTAGAAGGCAGCGGTGGCTTTGGGGCAGCTCTCAGTGCCCGCGGGGCCGACGGAGACGCAATCGGAGAGGCGGATGACACGGCGGGCACAGCGCCGCAGGGAGATGTCAGGCACTGTGCCATCATCCCGTGCATCAAACTTTTCCATGCGGGCCACGCCAGAGGGGCTGGCAGCAAAGAGCTGCGCTCGCATCTTCCTCCAGGTCCGCTAGAATGGAAGAAGGGTGTGGATACAGGGAAAATTGACGGCAGGGAGCCGTCTGCCATGTCCACGTGGCTCGGGAATGGGAGCACAGGGTTCTCTGCCTGCAGCCCCAGTGAGGCTGCGCACTGCGACAGGGCACAGAAAGCTGTTCTGATGCTGGACCGCCATGCAAATGAAAGCCATTTTGAGCTGCTGGGGCTCCTGCTGGCAGCTCGCATCTGCCGTGCACAGCCAGGCCCTGCAGCTTGCAGCCTACTTCCTCCCAGGGGAGGCTCTGCAGCACCAGCCTTCCCAGCCCATCACGAGATGGAGGGGCTGCAAGCCCCCGCACACCTCAAGTGTGCAGCAGAACCTCTGCCCTGGAAAACAGACGTGGCAGAACACCCGAAATACCTGTGGGCCTCCCACATGGCAGGGCACCGGCCTCATGCACGTGGGGGCTGCGTGCTTCAGCTCTAGGACTTGGCTCTCCCAGAGCACTGAGGTGGGAGTAGCTCTGTTAGCACACCATGGATAGCCCCGCACACACAGCAAGCACAGAGCACTCTGCGCTGCGAAGGCCGGCAGGAGCCAACCTGCGAACACCCAGCTCCAGGGGCTGCCATGATGTCACCCATAACGTGCTCACACTCCAGGTCATCACTTCTCCCACAGCACTGCCCCAGGACCAGGTTCACCCAGCAACCCACCCGCGGCCCTGCTCACTCACACACGCAGCTGCGCCTCAGTAACACGCCTTTATTGTTTCATTGCACATCATGCAATGACCAAGCAAGGACACGGCTCGTACAGGTGAGCACAAGCTGGTGCTTGTACGGACGGGTCCCCTCAGCCGTGGGAGAGCAGGAACCCCTTTGGGCTCCAGCTCTGTTCACCCCCTTCCCAGGTGCTGGAGGGCTCAGGCCCAGACCAAGCAGCACACCGGCAGTGCAAACCCTATATCCAGCCACAAATCCACCCTCTGCCCTTTACCTTTCCAAATTTGCAGTGCTGTACATAGAGGATGCCATCCTTCACTGGTCTCTCCATGGGCCCAGCACGGCCCCAGCAGCCAGCACAGGGCTCTGTGGCTTGGGCTGCTGACAGCACAGAAATGTGACTGCTGCAGCCAAAGCAACTGTATGGGGTAGACTTCCTTCTCTCTGAGACTTCCCCTTTTTGGTGTGTGGGATGAGAGGCAAAGGCTGGGCCACAAGAGGTGTCCATCCGCCCACCTCTAGCAGCAGGGCAGTGGGGCAGAACGCATGCTGCGAGAGCACAGGAAGCTCTCAGGGGAGCACCTGACATAAGCACAGCGAGCTTGGCTTAGCTCTGGCTGCACCACAGCACTGCTGGTGTTAACAGGAACAGCTGCGGATGCACAGATCAAGGTGAGAGGAAGCAGATTGTAGGGCATTGGAGGGGATGGACAGAAGTCCCTACGCAGGGGCAGTGGCCCACCAGCCACAGACCAGTCACCCCACCTGGAGTTTCCCCCCACCACTACCTGCCTGCTCAACACCTTACAGCAGCATGATGCTGATGTATTGGGCTGCTGCAGCACGGCTCCACACATTTCCATCTAGGGCAAGAGCTCAGACAGGCTGAGCTGTTGACAGTCGAGAAAACAGGTCACAGAAGTGCAGGAGAGTCCTCCGGTACAGTGTTGGTTTGGGTTTGGAATGTGAGGCCCAGGTCAAAGGGAAGCAGCCAACCACCCCAATCTCCTCTCCTGGCCTGTGCAGGGGAGCACTGAGCAGCACAGTCCCCAGGCTAGAAGTCCATAGAGCTGTGGGCTAGGTAGTCCTTGCGGCCAATGTTGCTGACTTGCTTGGTCTGCATCGCCTCCAGCTTAGGACAGTCAGTGATGCGATGGCCCAGGCCGCCGCAGAAGGCACAGCCCCGCTCACCTGCAATGGGAGGAAGGAGATCACACTGAGCTGTAACCGTGCCGGGCCAGGTGTCAAAGCAAGCACCCAGAAGGCAGGGAGCCAGGAGCCACCCCATGAGCCTGGAGTGATGGGAGCTGGGATCCTGCCTGCAGCCCACATCACTCTAACAACCCCGCAGAAGTTCCGTGTCCCAGCTGAGGGTCTCTCACCTCCGATGTCCAGCATGGTCTCATCCCCACAGTGCAGCACCTGGAGTACAGGGGGCACCTTCTGCTTTGCCTCCAGGAGCAGAGCCTTCAAGTCCATGAGCACTGACTCATCTGGAAGCAGAGATGCAGATCAGATACAGTCCTAGCAGGGGCCCAACATGAAAATGGCAAAGGATGATGTGCAGGGCCCAGAGGCCAGCACCCAGCTAGGTGACAATGCCCCATGTCACCACCTCCGCTCTGTGAGCCATAATCACTTATCCCTGCTTGCATGGGAACACCACCCTCACCCAAGCGGAAGCAGCTCTTTGTCCAGCTGCATCACACAGCTGCAGCCCACCCCACAGGCTCCCCCCAGCCCACACAGTTTCTCACCGCAGGCTTTGTTGATGAAGGTGGTGGCAATACCAGTGTTGCCTGAGCGACCTGTACGCCCGATGCGGTGAACTGCAGGGAAACAGACAGGATCAGGCCTGGACGAATGCAACGTGACACCCCCGTGCCAGTGACCGCCAAGATGGGTGCACGGCCCTCTTGGCCTGTGGCCACCCAGCCACACTCCCTCAGTCCCTCCACTGGGCCCATTCCCCACCGTAGTTCTCAATCTCCTCTGGCATGTCATAGTTGATGACGTGCTGGATGGCTGGGAAGTCCAAGCCCTTAGAAGCGACATCAGTGGCAACCAGAACATCCTTCTTCCCATCTCGGAAGGCCTCAATGGCTTTCGTCCGTTCCTCCTGATCTGTAAATATCCAACACAGAAGATGAGCAGGGTCAGAGCTCCCAGTCCTACCTCTTGCAGCAACCACTACAGCCTTAAAGCTGAGCATTACACAGCCTGGGCTCCTCCTGTGTGAAAACCTACACATCCTTTCCCTAGATTAAGCAGCAGAGGGACCCGTATGTCCTGTAGGGAGCTGTGTGGTGTTTATATCTGCTATAATAGTAAGTAAAACTGCACTCACTCCCAGAGGTCCTGACACTGCCCCAGTCCATCCTCGCACTGTGACAAACAGCTATGTGCTGGGACCTCCCATGCTCACACACCGTGCTGGAAAGAGTGGGATTAGACAGGGCCACACCTGGGCCATGCCTCCCCAATGCCCTCACAGACCTTTGCCTCCATGGATGGCCACAGCTTCCACACCCTTGAGGAGAAGGTACTCGTGGATCGCATCAACATCTGCCTTCTTCTCCGCAAAGATCAGCACCTGCCACAACACACACATCATATAAGAGTGGCTTTTCTGTGTGTTGACAAAGAGCACAATCCCCAGAGAAACCCACTTCCTCTTGGTGAACAGAGGCCACAACAGTTCTGTGCCCAGGACTTGTGCATACACAGGGCACAGTTCTTTCCTTCACCTACCCCAGCACAGGGGAGAGCCTGTCAGCATCACAACTGCATCCCCACAGCCATCTCTACAGCTGTGCTACGGAGCTGCAGTGCTGCCCCCAGACGTGCTGCGGTAGCAGCTAGAGCATATTTACTCACAGGTGGTGGGGTCTTCTGCAAGCACTCAAGGAGGTACACCATCTTGGCCTCCTCTTTCACATACTCCACTTCCTAGGAAGAAACACAGAGAAGGCTCAAGCAGACACCAGAGAAACCAGTGCTGCATGGTATCCCACAACCCGCTGGGAAGGAGGACCAAGTGCTCCAAGTACTGGGTACTCCCACAAACCATGCTGGCCTCCCACATGGGCATGGGGGAGCTCCCAGGTACCTCACCTGCACAACATCCAGGCTGGCAGCACCTGCTCGCCCAACATTAATGGTGATGGGCTTCACCAGGGCACTTTTAGCAAAGTTCTGGATCTTTTTAGGCATTGTTGCACTGAAGAGAAGAGTCTGTCGCTGGCCCTGCACAGGGAACAAAGCATGGGCAAGGACTTAGTGCTCAGCCAAAGGTGGGTGCAGGGACTGAGCTACATGGTCCTCACGTCATATCAGCCCAATACCTTGAAGTAGGAGAAGATGGTGCGGATGTCCCCCTCAAAGCCCATATCAATCATCCTGTCAGCCTCATCCAAGGCCAAGTAGCGGCAGATGTCCAGGCTCACCATCTTCTTCTGCAGCAAGTCCATGAGGCGGCCAGGGGTTGCCACCATCATGTGCACACCACTGCAGGATGAGAGAAGGCACAGTCAGGCACTCAGACTTCTCCCCGTGCAGAAACACGTACAGAACGGCTTGCAGGGCTCATGCTGTGGGCTGATAACATCCAACTAGCACGTCACCTTCACCCCCATACCTCCCCAAAGCCATCCATCTAGCATGCCACCTCTCAGTCCCCTGCTAGAAATAAAAAGAGCCCAGTTTCAGCCCCACAGAATCCTCCCCATGAGCTCTCACTGTTTGATCGTCTCCATCTGCTCCTTAACAGACATTCCCCCAATGCAGAGAGCACAGCGCAGCGGGGGCAGGCTGTCCTCCTGCAGCAGGCGACAGTAGTACTCAATGATGCCATGTGTCTGCCGGGCCAGCTCCCGCTGCAGAGAGAAAAACACATTAATTCCCCACACAGGGAGCATCTGAAACTGTCACTGAACATCAGCAACCTTTCTTCCATGCTTCACTGCTCTCCAAGAACTCACAGAGGGACAGATGATGAGCCCGTAGGGTCCCTCTCGCTTAGAAAATGGCAATCTCTTCTCCTGCTCCAGGCAGAACATGATAACTGGAAGGGTGAACACCAAAGTCTTCCCAGAGCCAGTGAAGGCAATGCCAATCATATCCCTTCCTGAGAGGCTGTCAGAGAAACAAGCTAGTGGTGAGCAGGAGTGTTACAGGAGGGCTCAGAGCTCCAAATCTGAGCAGCGTGAATGGGGCTAGAGGCGAGCATGCCCTTTGCACTGCTGGGTGCGCTGGAAGCAGTGAAACACTCCCTAACCTGGGACATGGACAAAGCACTCACATTGTGGGGATGCCTTGAATCTGTATAGGCGTTGGCTGCTGGATTCCTTTTTTCTTCAAGCCCCTCAGGATAGCTGTGAGAGAACACGGGACATGCATATTCTCAACCTACTTTACCTCATTCTTCAGCCACAGCCCTTTGATCAAGATAAACGACCCCAGGCCAGTAGCCAGCTGATACGATCCCTGTTGTGATCCAACAGCTTCACGCAGTGCTGGACATAAGTCTCCCCAGAAAAAGCTGCCCCCAGTCCCACCTGCTGGAAACTTCATCTCCTTGAAGCTCTTGATGGGAGGTGGGATGCCTTCTCCCTCTACGAGGATGTGGTACTTCTTGCGCACGCGATCATGACGAGCCTCTGACATGGCCAGAATGTAACGAGGTGCTCTCCAGCTGAGAAAGCATCAGAGGAAGTTCAGAGTGCAAAATGTCCTGGGGCTCCAGAGCCCACCGACCCAACAAAGGATGACGAGAACTCCCTGATGGGCTCTGAAATCCCACAAAGGAAAACAGCTGTCCTCGAGGGGCTTCATGAGTACACGAGCAGACCCAAGCCAGTTGTATGCAACAAACATCTTCCCAGAGTCCAAATAACAAGCCTCAGTATAATAAAAAACAGCCTAGGGATAATGGGTAAAATATGCCAACATCATTTACACCCATCTTAGTTATTTCCACAATACTGTCTTGAACTTCCTATGTTCTCCCACTCTCGTTCTCTTTGCCTTCCTCAAGGTCTGAAGATTCAGTTCAAGCCTTTAAGTTTTACATAAATGCATACATAAATCTTACTGTACAGGAAATAACATCTAAAGTGACTCAACAGTCTTTTATTTTACATAGAGTAGTAAGCAGTCAGGAAGTCAAGCAAGTATAACCCAGAGACCACAGAGCAGTTCTCTTCCTACCAGGCTGTATGGCTTCCAGCTGTTGCCAGCTGCAAGGAAGTGATATTCTGAGAAAAACAACCCCCATGTTGCAAAACACACCTGGTTTTAATTGGATCATCATACGTAATGCCCTTTGCCATCTCCTTCACTGACATCAAAGCTGCAAAAACAAAGCCAATAAGATCAGCACAAGCTCTCAGACTCCACACCCACAGACATCAGAGCAAGGTAAGCCAGGCAGCACCACTGGGGACACCCTGCTGGTGCTTGTGGCCTGCAGCTGCACGGTCCCAGCTAAGTCAGGCAGCTGGCTGCTAACTGAGGATCGCCACTGCCATCTCCTTCTCCAGTCCCAGGCCATACTGCTGTCCAGCAGCTCTACAGGACACAGAGATGCCAGCACTCACCTCGGCCCTCTGCCACACTCTCCAGGATCTTCTCCTCCTCCTTCAGCTGCTTCTCCTTGGCTGACTCTTTCCGGGCTGGGGAGAGGTAGGAAAGAAGTGAGAAAGTCCCCACAGCTCCCAGCAAAGCCCCTCCCCACACCAGTGGCCCTACCCTCTGCCTTCTCCTTGAGGTGCTGGTGCTGGTCCAGGAGGCTGATGTTGGACTGCGGCCCCAGAGGGATGTCATCCTCGTCCCCGCGCTGCTCGCTGCCACTGTCCCGCTGCTCCTCCTCTGACACCACCTTCCGCCGCATCTGCAGCAGCTTCTGCAGCTGGAGGAGAACGGTGGGGTGAGAGGCGTCGCACCGATACTGAGTCCACTCCCCCAGAACCCCGTTACGCTCTTACCATCTGCTGCTTGCGCTGCTTCACCGGCACGTAGGGCACGTAGTCCTCGTCGTCCTCTCCCGACATGTCGGATCCGTCGGCCGCCTCCTCGCGCTGCCTCTGCGGGGAGACAGGGACTAAGTGGGGCGGGCGTGGACCCGGGGGTCGCCGTTAGCGGCCCGGGCTTCACCTTCCGCTCCGCGCCCGGCTCCATGGCGCCGCCACCGCTCAGTAGCCGCGCTGCCCCGGATGTAAAACGGGCGCGCCGGAAGTGACGTAAGAATGTGAGCGCCGTCGGATTGCAATAAGGCATCGCCGCCTCCCGCGCGGGAGAAGCGGCCCTACGGATCCCCTCGGAGGCCAAACTTCCTCTGATGGCGTACAGCGCGCCCGCCCCGCCCCGCCCCGCCCCGCCCCGCCCGCGGGGCGCGAAACAAAGCAGCAGAGGCTGGGGTTAAATAAAATAAAAAATTAAAAAGTTCTTTATTGGGTCCAGCACAGGCCTTCCCCCGCGGCGCAGGGAGCCGGGCGGAGAGGGCGAGGGGACGGTTGGGGCGGGGTGACCCCGCGGTGGGAAGGAAGAGGCGGGGGGAGCTCCGGGGGCCCCGCGGGGCAGGAGAGCACCGGGGTCCCCGTAACGGGGAACCCCACAGAGGAGAGCCGGGGGCCCCCGGGAGGGGGTGATGGGGCACAGTGAGGAGAGCAGAGCGGCCGAGGGTTGGGGGGCGGCCCCGCACCTCACTGCGCTGCGCTGGAAGTGGTTTTCTTCAGGGTGAAGTTGGTCCAGTTCACGGCGACCTTCTGCCGCGTCTGCTTGGCAGAGTCCAGACAGAACCTGGCCAGGAGAGAACGGAGCCCCAGTGAGCGGCACAGCCCCCGGAACCTCAGCACCCAACCCCAGGCAGTGACCTCACACCCACCCTGCCAGGAGATGCTGCCTCACCTCTTGAAGTACTCCACTTCCCGGTCAGTTTCATCCATCTCTACACCATCTAGGTCCTTGGGCAGGAACACGTCATCTGGTAAGCAGAGCACAAGGTCACCACAACGCAGCAACACGCATAAAACCCAGCTGCTCCCAGCAGGACAGTGCCAGGGATGGGACCCCCACACACACCAGGGCAGGACAGGAAGGAACCTGGCAGCGGGCAGGGCAAGGGCTGGGGAAGGGGCCACAGCAGCAAGCGCACGGCAGAGCAGAGCTGCTGGTACTCACCGATAGAGGTATTGGATTTCTCCACCTTGTTCCGGTTCTTCCTGCTCTTCCCCTTGGGCTGGGGGGATCCTCCCCGAGCAGTGAGGGGAGGCAGCTGCCGGTCCCCAGTGGCTGGGGTGGGCAGCTGCACTAGATCCGGCAGCTCAGCCTTGCCATCTCCTCTCCGACCTTTCCAATCGCTGCTCCTCTCCTTCTCCGGCCTGGCAGTACCGCAGCCCCAGGGCTGCCCCTTGCCACTCTCCACCGCCTCAGTACAGCCACTCGCCCGCTGCGGCTCTGCGGTGCTGGGCTTCAAAGGGTGCTTGGTTCCCAGCACCTGCCCCTTCACACCAGAGTTCTCCAGCCTGGCCTGGCCACTGAGCACCACAGCACCGTCCCCCTTCTTCACCTGCCCGCTCTGCCGCTTGTTCTTCCTCTGCCGGCCCCCTGCCAGCACCTGCTCCGGCAGCTCCGGCCCCTTGGGCTGCAGCCCCTCCTTGGGCTCTGGGCTCTGCCCACCACCGTCCACAGCAGAGTCTGCAGCCTTGGACTGAACCCAGATCATGCGGGACAGGCTGGGCACGGCGCTGAGGCGCTTCACCACACCGTTCTCGGTGGCCGTTGGGGCTAGCGGCAACTCCCCCGGCCCGTCACCCCATCGGGGGCCCAGCTCACCCCGCAGCAGTGCGTGGCTCTTGGTGGGGCCAAGGCTGAGCGGGGCGAGGGCCAGGTCTATGTCTTGCAGGTCAGAGGAACCATTGAGGTGGGAGATCAGGTTCTTCTGCTCCAAGACAGCTGCCTTCTTGGGGAAGTCATTAACATCCAGGTTGAGGTCATAGACACTGAAGCTGGCCCGGATGGAGTCCTTGATGGTGTTCTTGATCTCCTGCAGCCGGCTGCTGAGGAAGCTGTTCACACGCTCCAGCTCCAGCTCTGGCCACTCCAGCAGCTTCTCCTCGGCCAGCTCCCTGCTCTGGCTGTTTGCAGGGACACGCTCTGCCCGCTTCTGGGCCTCTGCCTCCAGCTGGGCTTTCTCCTTCTCCTGCAACATAAGTGAAGTCAGATGGGCCAAGCGCACGTGTGCAGGCCACACACCAGCCTGGTCAGGCAGCAAACCAAGGGCCAGTGTTCAGCATGGCTTCCTGAAGTCTTCCACAATCCCCAAACTGCCCGAACTGCCACATGTCCTCTGCAGGCACCACAACAGCCACCACTCTGCACAGAGGACACCACTCTGGCCTCGAGGCACCAGTGAACAGCACAAGCTTTCACAGCACTGCTTCTTTACTGCAGAGGCACACTGCTTGTCAGAGCCACAGCACACAACAGAGCAGCTTGGCCCTCCCAGATGCTTTGGGCAGAAGTGCAGAGAAGACCCCAAAGAGCTAGACACTGGTATCAACTCAGGAGAATGGCAGCAAAGGGCACCAAGCTCAAGAAACCAAATGGAAGGAAGTGGGAGAATGCAAAGCCCCACCAGGAGCAGCCTTGCCCTGACCTTCCAAGAGGAGTAGGACAGGCCTCCCTCTTACCCTCTGCTCCCACCTTGCTTAGCCAGGCAGGGCACAGAGCAGCGCTTCCCTCTGCCCAGCCTCACCTTCTTCTTCTGCTTGTGCCGTGCCCGCTTGGCCGCCTTGGCACTGTTCAAGGGCTTGGGCTCTGTGCTGTTGATGTAGTCCAGCAGTTCATCCACGTTGCGGTGGTCCACAGCAGGCTCTCCTGAGCTGCTGTTGTGCCCTAGTTTTTGTGGCAACTCCTCTTTCCTTTTGGTGAGGCGTGAACGCAGCTTCTCCCGAATCTCAGCATAGTTGCGGCTTGTGGGAGCGGCTGGTGGCTGTGGGAGGTGAGAGTTGTCAAGCTCGGCAGGTACCAGAACCAGTGTGACACGCAGGCAGCCACAGCTTCCATACTAGTTGCCCATCACTCTCCCCAACCACTCCTGTCCCTGAGGTCTCAGCACAACCTTTACTGAACTCCTTTCTGACATAGCTACAAAGATGATTAGGGGCCTGGCGCGTCTTCCTGATCTGACAGACTGGGACTGTTCAGCCTGGAGAAGAGAAGACTGAGGGGAAATCTAATGAGTAGATGGGGCCAGGCTCTTTTCAATGGTGCACAACAATAGGACGAGAAGCAACTGGCACAAACTGGAACAAAGGAAGTTCCATATGAACATGAGAAAAAACTAGTTTGAGGATTACAGAGCTACCCACAGATGTTGCGGAGTCTCCTTCTCTGGAGGGAGAACCCACCTGGATATTTTCCTCTGCAACCTACTCCAGGGAACCTGCTTTAGCAGAGGGGTTGGACTAGATGATCTCCAGAAGTCCCTTCCATTCCCTACAATTTTGTGATGAAGCCACAGGGATCAACAGGCAAGATACTGTGAGTTGGGAGCAAGGGCACCAGCAGGCTGATGAGGCAGGAGGGAATTCAACTGGAGGGTAAACATACTGGCAGAGAATAGCCGTGGCCAGACCCTCCCACCTCCACGCTCTCCACACATCAACTTTACACCACAGAGCAGAGCACAAAGACCAGAGGTGACTGCAGAGTGGTCTCTCACTTACCGCGTTGTGGCCGAAGAACTCACAGTAGCAGCAGTCACAGAACTTCCCATCTTTCTGATTGGTGGATGAGGAGGTGCAGGAACTGCGCTCTGAGCTGCTGTCCTCATCCTCCCCGAGCCCCTCATCTGCCTCGCAAGGCTGCGGCGGATGGCAACTGGTACCGTTTGGGAACTTGTGTCCTTTGCAAGAGGGGTCCCTGAGGAGAATGGCAATCAGTAAGTGTAAGTGCTCAATATCACCCCGCTTGGTGTATAAGAACACCCTTCCCGAGGCACCCTGTGCCAGAGCAAAAGGATTTGCAGGGCAGACAAACCCCAGCCCCCTGCACCCTCTTCCTGCAAGGAAAATTCCGTAGGAGCCCGTGGCAGAAGTCATTCCTAACTCTTCACCCCCCAGCACCTCTAGCAGGCAGAAGGCTGGCCCACCAGAGTTCCAGAAAGCATTGTCCCCTGCAAGGCCACGAGCTGATCCCAGGGCAGGGAGCGGTACTCACTGGGGGTGGCAGGTAGCACAGGTGAGAAACGCTGGAACTGCATGCAGCTGCCAGACATCCCCACGTGCAGGCAGGCCCGACTCCCACGGGCACAGACCACCCAGTTCAGGGACAGGGTGGCCAGGGCACGGCCCACAGCACCATTCCTCTAGCTCCAGCTCGAGACTCGTCTGGCCCTCCGCAGGGAGAGCTAATCAGCAGAGAGGAACCAACACCCTCGACTCAGCGTGCTCTCTTCCAAGGCACAGGTAGCCCAAAGAGGGCCAGGGGAGCAGGCGAGCAGAACCACCAGTCCACAGGCTTCATCTTCTTGAGAACCTTTGCCCAGTGCCTCAGCTGCCCGATGGGTCTCACTGACAAAGGTCCTGTTGGCCAACAGCAGGTTGACCAGGCGGTTTCTTTGGGTCTTTTAGCTGGAGGAGGAGTAAGCAAGCAAGCAGTCTCTTCTGCACCACAGTACTAAAGGACAACCGCACAGAGAAGACATGTAGGAAGAAAAAGAGCTTAACCCTTAAAGACCACGAATCTACAGCAGCAGAACTGGTCCACAAAGACAGCAGCTCTCTGCACCACCATTCCAGAGTGGTCAATCCCTCCTTAGGGGAAACTGCATCCTTGGGCAGGGGTGGAATCACCCCTGAGGTGAGGTAAAGTGAGGAGAGGAGAGGCTGGAAACATGCAGGACTCATCCACTCACCTGTTTGTGCTGGGCAGTTGGTGGGAGACAGGTGGAGGGATGAGCGAAGTACTGCAGTGCCCATTGCAGGGATGAGTGCAGCCCGAAAGTGGAGGTGGCATCTTCAGCAGCGGCACATTGGCAGGGGACAGGTGAGGGCTCTTACACGATCCCGAGCTGTGTGACACCGTGCCAGTGGAAGGGGACTCGGATGCTGGCTTCGGGGCTGCTGCCTGTACGCTGGGCGCAGGGAAGAGTGCAGCCTGCGGGGTGGTGCCCAGCGGGACGTGTGGAGGGGAGCCAAAGGGTCCTGGGTGGGCAGGCGTCTGCTTGGAGGGGACCAGCGCTGGTGGCTGGGAGGGGAGCCCGGTGGGACTGTTGGGAGGAGCAGTGAGGTCCGAGTGCTGATGATGCTCTGAGGAGTGGAAGGCCTCACCTGCAGACAGGCAGAAGCAGATGCAGTCAGGTGCCAGGGCCACACTCAAGAGATGTCCCACCGCCCAAATGTAAATAGGTCCCTCAGCTCAAGCTCAGGCCAGCCTAGAGAAAGCTCCCAGGTCTCCGCTAGTACCAAGAGGTAGCACAGCACCAAACTTCAGCCAGAAGGCAATGCACGGGGGTTGCTCCTGAGGGAGCAGAATAGAGAGGACATCTGCTTGGGCTTCTTCTACAGGGACAAATCCTGTCACCCCCACCCAGGTACTCAGGTTAGAAGCCAGAAACCATCCCTGTTTGCAGTGGGCCTCAGCAGCTTCATCTGTCCCGCAGGTGCCCTGACAAAAATGGCAAAACACGGGAAAAGGCACTGGGGCAGAGAAGGCAGGGGGCCGGGAGGATGAGGCCAGACCTACCCCTGGTACACGCACCTGGTGGGGTGGCCCTCCGGCACATGCTTTTGAACTGCTTCGGCAGCGTCTTGCAGAAGTCAAGTGAGGTAGGCAGAGGCGAGCCTGGGGCAGCACTGCCAGCAGCGGGGGAGGTTGCATGGCCATAGGGACAGGCCTTGAGCCCCGGCACCATGGCAGGAGCCTGGCTGACGCACTCTGGAGAGAGAGCCAGGCTGGGGTGCTTGTCACCTGCAAGGAAAGCAGAGCTAGGGCCTGGCTACTGTTGGGTGTCTCCTGGCCATTTCTGGTGGGAAAAGCTCTGCAGACTTCAGCACAGCACCTCTGCTTGCAGCCACCCTACGCCACCCTGCCTGCAGTGTGGCATACTGACACTGTGCTGGAGCAACCCTCCCAGCAAGGCAAGAAAGTGCTTTAACGTCCCAGTACCCTCTGCCTTTGCTGCAGAAGCCCCCTGCTGCCTGCCCCTGTCCACCAGTCAGGTTGCTCGCAAGGATGCAGCCTAAGCCAGAGACCAGTGAGAAAGCTCTGCTCAGTGCCACAACTGGAATCAACTCACCTAGTGCAGCAGGGGGGGCCCCGAGGGGACTGCCCTGTGTAGCCCCGTTGGTGTGCTGCGAGTTCCAGAGGCCCGAGAGCTTGTGAGCAGACAAGAAAGAGCTGGGGTCCCAGTCCCCTGAGTTCCCGTGGCACGAGGAGGAAGAGGAGGAGGTGGAAGAGGAAGAGGAGTGGGAACCACCCCCACAAGACTGCGACTTGCAGGATGTGTGGGATAACGAGACCTGGCAGGGAAAACACAGAGTGAAGTAGGAGCAGGGTTCTGGGTGAGGCAGGAGACCCCTGCCCCAGGGTGTTGAGGTCAAGACCCTCTCCACTGACCCCAAGCCCCTGCTCCTCTAACTGCTTCTATCCAGCAGAGGGGAAGCCTGGTTCCCAGGGCCCAAGCCCACAGCCAGGTGGATGCCAAAGGCCACACGCTGCTCTGGTTGTGTTCAGCACGGGCCAGGGTTAAACAAAGCCACACAGGAAGTCACTGCTTTGCCCTCGAGCTCTGCACAGAGGCAGGCACCTGCCCTGGCACACACCGCCCCTTTCACCTTGGCAACTGCAACTCTGGCAAGACCCAGCGTGGCAGCGCAGAGCTGGGCCAGGCAGCGGGCAGCTTGCCACAGGGTCAGTGCAGGAGGGGCACAAAGCACAGTGCGGCAGGGCTGGCAAAACAGCAGCACTGCCAGCCCTGCCAGGTAGGCAGCTCCAACACCACGCAGGCTGCCAGACAAGCCTCTGCTCCATCCCCTACCCCTTCTGAGCAACACCCAAGGAGCTAAGGTTGGAGCGAGGAGGGGGCCCGCAGACCCAGCTCACACCACAGGACAATCAACACTGCAAGGCCACACTCCTGGGAGCTCCAGCCCTTCCAAACACTGCTCCCCGGCTGCGTACCGCCAGGGCCTGCTCCTGAACCGCCCGCCGCTCTTCCTCCTCCACACTCTTCCGGCAGCTCTGGCAGATCCACAGTGGCATTTCTCCCAGGAGGTTCTGCACGAGCGTTGGCACGAAGTCTGGTGGCAGCCTCTCACCCGGAGAAACCAGCCCATTGTGGGATGGGCCTCCCCAGTCCTTGCGCTCACGGTGGCAGAGCAGGCAGCACGTCTGCACAGACTGGTTGGTGGTGGGCAGCACCTGCAGTGGGAAACACAGGCCATGAGTCAACCCAGGGACCTGCTGCAGGGCATCAGGACAGCGCAGATGCATGAAAGACTTCAGGATGCTGACATCAAACCAGAACATTTCTTGCAGGCTGCATGTGGGTATGCACCTTCTGTCAGTAGAACAGAGTGGCCTCGGGCTGCCCAGCTGCTGTCAGCCCAGGACTTGCCAGCTGTGGGCATTTCAGACCCTCGGGAGGACTACGGTATGCTAAAGAGCCGTCCCACCACCAGCACACCAGCCTGTGAGGCCACCAGCAACTCCCACTGCACCTGCGGTACAGCAGTACCCATAGGACCCCTAGAGCAAAGCGCAACCCACAGATGTCACCAGGCAGGGTCGGCACGGGGGCCTGCAGCCACCGTGCTCCTTGCTCATTCATCGCAGAACCCCACGACGGCACTCACACATCTCAGGCCCTCCCGCCCGCCTCTTTGTTCTGTGCAGCCGGCGGCACAGATGCAGCAGGGTGGGGTGCAGCCCCCGGAGCTCTCCCCACACACAGCGGCAGGGCCAGGGCTGCAGCCCAATGCCCAATGCCGCAGCACACACCGGGCCCCAGCCCGCAGCTCGCCAGAGGCCCCGCGGCCACGATGCGCGGCACGGGGGCCCCCATTGTCTGCCACCGCGGTGGGCCCCGCGACAATGAGCGCACATTTAACTGCTGCTGTGAAACAGATGGCGTCTCCCAGGCTCAAGGTGAAGCAAAGGTCAGAGGCCAAGGAGAGCGCGAGGGGCACGCAGCTCCCCTGCCCAGCGGGGCGACCATGGCCTGGGGGGCTCTTGAACCATCCCGTGTTTCAGCGAGAGCGGGTGCAACCGCTGCTCCACGCGATGGGCGGCACTTCCCAGCACACTCAGCGCATGCAGGCGGAGCGGGGAGCCGTGCCCCCGGCTCCCCGCAGCGTGCTCCGCAGCCAGTCACCGTGGGGACGGATGGGTGCCAGGCAGCAGCCCGCAGCCCACCCAGCTGCTGCTCCGCTCACCTGCGGCAGGGCTGGACCTCCCGCCAGGGCCTGGGGACGCATCCCTGTAGCGCTCCACAGCACCCGGGGGAGAGACGGCATCCCCCAGCGCAGGGCCGTGCCCTGCAGAGGGCACGCGGGCCTCCTCCCGAGCGGAGCAGCAGGGACGCAGCGAGGGGCACGCCGGCCGCGGGGCTGGCGGAGCCGCCCGCTCTCCCGCGGCTCAAGGCGAGCAGCGGCAGACGACGGGCTCCCAGAGCCCACCGCGGCGATTCCCTCGTCGCCGCGGGAGGAGGGCCGCGCCCCCCGCTCGCACACGCCGCTGGGAGCCCCGGCACGAAGCCGCCCACCGGGGCGGCGCGGAGCCCCACGGCCCGCTCCCATCGCCGCGCCC
>NC_034420.1:9635355-9641319 GCF_002078875.1 Numida meleagris
GCGGCGGGGGAGGCGGCGGCGGAGGGGCGGGAGGAGGACCGGCGGCCCCTCCGGGACGTTCTCGGCGGTTCGCGGCGCCTCCGCTCGCCGCCACCTTATTCCGCCTGCGAGTCATGGCGAGCACGGCCCGCCGCAGACAGGACAACAGCCAATATGGCGGCGCGGCCCGTCCGGCCCCTGCCCGGGGGGCGGCCCGGCGAGGCGAAGCCGCCGTCGCCATCTTCCGAGCGGGCAGCGCCGCGCGTCACGGCGCCCCCTGGCGGTCGGAGGTGGCGCGGCCGCCGCGCGCGGAGGCTCCGCCGGGTCCCACGCGTGGGGCGCTCTGGGGGCGGCAGCGCCGCGCGATCCTCAGCGCTGGGCACGCGGCTTTGCAGCCCGTAAGCTGCAGATCCACCAATCCGGCTCACTCGGCGCATCTCAGCCGTGCGGGTTTTCCTCGTGGTGCGTGACGCGAGTGGGTTTGCAGCCCCCCCGCACCCCACTCCCGGGGTAGCAGCGCTATCCCCATCCCTTGGCAGCATCCCGACCTCGCATTCCCGCGCTCAGCACGCAGGAGGCTGCAGAATCCCGTGCAGAAGGGCCCCGAAGCCGGCGTGGGGCTCCCCCTGGTCCACGTCCCGCAGCCCCGGTCTGCCCCCAGCGCCCCGGCACACCGTGGCCACAAGCTCCCGGCTCTCAGCACCGACACAGCCACCGCTGAGCCGAACCCCGCTGGCCCCGGGGAGCGGCCGTGGCCGAGTGACGTCCTCCGCCCTGAGGTGGAGTTGACAGAACGGAGCGGATTTTTTGCCCGTGAATCGCCCTAGTCGGGCTTTCAGACGTCTGAGTTATCGGCGTCCACAACAAGGTATGGGAGAAGCCACCTGCTGTGTGGCAGCCGGGAGCTGTCCCACGGAGGGGCTCGCGGGCAGCGGTGGGGCTGGCACAGACGGAGCCCCGGGGACCGAAGGGGAAGGGGAAGGGAAGCGGGAGCGGATCGCCCACGCGGGGCACACCGGGCAACACGCCCGGCCCGGCGGGATCCGCCCTCGGTGAGAAGGCAGCGAGAAACCGGTCCGTCGGGTGGCGACCGCCTCCCTGCACCGGGCAATCCCCAGGTTCTGCCGAGAGCAGGACTTGGCCCGCCAGGTCCCGGCGACCGCGGCCACAGAGGTGGGCAGACACCGCCCCTCCCCGCCCCCGGGCGGTGCCCGGTGCCGGCCCGCCCCAGCGGCGAGCGGCGGGCGCGGGGAGCCGGGCGGCGGCAGAGTTCGTGGTCGCGCCATGCTGCCCGCCGCCCTCCGGAGATGGCTGCGCCGGCCCAAGGTGAGAGCGGCGATGGCTGTTCCCCGTTTTCGGTACGGCACGGGCAGCCCCGACGGGGCGGCCGCCAGACCCGGAGCTCCACTGCCCGCGCGCTGCTGCCGGTGGGCACCTGGCACTGAGAATGGGCGGGGGTCGGGCGGAGCTCCCCCCCGGTGCGGAGAGACCCCTGGGATACCGGGGACGGGTGGCGGGGCTCGGGCGCTCACAGGGAGAGCGGCGGAGCCGGGCCCTCCTGGAGCAGGGCGGGAGGAGGAAGCGGTGCCGCGGGCCCGGCCGGTGACTCACGGTGCGGAGGTGCCGCTGGAGCCCGACAGGATCGGCAGCTCCGGAGCCGCCCCAGATCGCTGGGACCGATCCTCGGCCCCCCCGGCCCCGCAGCCCCGGCCACCGCGGGAGAGTTTTGGGGAGCAGTGGGACCGGGGAGAATTGCCGGTGCCCCTGCGCTCCCTACCCGCAGCCTTCCCGCAGACCTTTCACCCGCTGCCGTGTTTACAGCCATGCCCGGATCTGTGCCCACACTGCCAGGATGAGGGCGAGCTTGTTCGTCCTGCTCTGCTCTGGGGAAAATGAGGCATGGGTGGGGACAGCGAGGTGGCTCTATTTGGGGCCCCACCGTGTGCCAGCCCCATCACTCATCTGCTCTGCCCGCAGCGCTCCGACCCCCGGCTGCTCTCGCAGTTCTTCTTTGCCGATGAGCGGGTGACAAGGGTGGTGGCCGAGATCAACGGGCTGGATGCCGAGCTGGACCCGCAGCAGTACCTGGTGCTCCTCAACCAGCTCCACCTCAGCCAGGTACGGCATAGTGACCCCAGCGCATGGCTCTTGGGGCGGATGCGGTGACATCCCTGTCCCCACCAGGCTCAGCTGCTGGCCGTCATCGAGCGCATCATGGAGGAGTGCATCCCCACGCAGAGGTACAGCCGTGACTACCTCGTCAAGTTCCCTGAGGAGCTCTCGGTGGACAACCTGGGGAACCACATGCTGTTTGCTGCCGAGGTCAGCCCTGAGGAGGGGACAACAGGCTCTGGCCCCTGCCCCCCCCCCCCCCCCCCGTCCCGGTTCCTGACACACCCCTGGTCTCGGCAGTGCCTTCTGGCGGGGACCTTCCTCGAGGTGGAGGAGACGGAGGGGGCACAGCTGCGGCCGCGCGCCAGGAACCTGCTGTGCAGCCTGGAGCTGGTGCGGGCGCTGCTGCGGGAGCAGAGCCTGAGCCAGCCCGGCACCTACCCCGAGCCCGTGCGGGCTGCGCTCATCCAGTTTGACCGTCTGTTCGCTGAGTTTGAGCTCAGGTGGGGCTGGGCGTTGGGGCTGCAGGGGCTCAGTGGGGTCCAGTGGCACCTCACTGTCCCCCCAACTCCACAGCTACGTGTCCTCGCTGGTGGCGGTGAAGTCCCCTGATGAGATCTACAGGCAGCAGGAGATCATCGTGCTCTTCTGTGAGACAGTGGAGAGGTGGGGGC
Organism: Numida meleagris; assembly: GCF_002078875.1. Classification (NCBI taxonomy): domain Eukaryota; kingdom Metazoa; phylum Chordata; class Aves; order Galliformes; family Numididae; genus Numida; species Numida meleagris. The sequence goes on from NC_034420.1 coordinate 9,638,121, forward strand.
ACAGTGTGCTGGGGGAGGTACGGGACATCCTCCTGGCATCGCCCTGACCCCACTGTAAGGTTGTGTGCCCCCCAGAGCCCTGCGCTTGGGCTACCTGACTCAGGAGATGATTGACGGCTACGAACCGCTGCTGATGTTCACCATCCCTCGCCTGGCCATCATCAGGTGCGTGCAGCCCCCTGCCCCACCGGGAGTGCCCAGGGGTACCCTGTGCCGATCCCTCCACCCCATGTCCCATGCTGTCCCCTTGCAGCGGTCTCCTCATCTACCCCGAGGGTCCCCTCAGCCTGGAGCGCAGCCCTGAGCAGATGTCACGGGTGTTCAGCCCCTTCTACAACTTGCTGACAAAGATCAGGTGTGCGGGCAGCAGGGTGGGGGGCGGCAGTGTGGGGGTGACGTGGGGTCATGCTGTCCCCTCCCTGCAGGGACCTGCTGCGGGTGCTGTCAGCGGAGGAGCTGTGTCTGCTGGAGAGGAGCCTGTGCACAGCTGAAGCAGAGGATCCCTGCAGCCCGGTCACCCCACCGGCGTGGGGGGAAGCAGTGCCCAGAGTGGCCCCCCCTGCTCCATGGGATCTCGTGGAGGGTCCCCACACCACCTCTGCACCCCACACTTTTGTGGGCAGGTTGGATGCAGTGGACAACCCATGCACAGAGAGGCACGTGGGGGTCTGCTTGGGGAGGGAGCGGGAATGGGGTGGGCAATCCCTGCCGGGTGGGACAGAAGTTTTTTGTTCCACCCGGTGGGTGACCATCCATGGTGGGTGACCATCACCTCCCCACACACAGGCCCCAGCACCCCCCAGGGCCATGGCTGGAGGCTGCGCTGGGTGCCCGCTGCTCGGAGCTGCGCTCCCACTACAGCAGCACCAGGGACATGCTGCACACCCTCTTTGTCTGCATCTCCGGTGAGTGAGTGCTGCACCCCCCTCCTGACCCCACGTTCCCACAGTGTCCTGAGCCCCCATCCCCACACAGGGGTGGCCGATCAGCTCCAGACCAACTTTGCCAGTGACCTGCGCTGCATCTTGAAAACTGTGTTCAAGATCGTGGCCTCGCCAGCAGAAACCTTGGAGGAGATGGGCGGCAGCAGTGCGTAACGGGGCTGGCACTGGGCATGGCTCCTCCTGTCCCCAGGGAAATGGAGCTGTGACAACAGTGTGGGGACAGCGTAGCCACAGTGCCCAGCTAGGGATGCTGGCAGCCAGGGGATGCCACACATCCCATCCATGGGGACACCCGTGGGGCTGAGCCCTGCCCCAGTTCAACCTGATAAATACCTTTGTCCCTGCAGAGGATGGAGTCGGTGACCTGTGCACAGGTGATGTGCCCCATGTGGTTGACTGCCCCCTGTGCCCCAGCTCCACAGATGCCGCTGGGCTCCGGAGGGCAGGTAAGGGGCAGTGGGGCTAGAGGGCGGTGCCAGCTGGCTGGCCCTGCTCTAACCGGGGCAGGGATCCCTGCTGACCCCGCCGTGGCTTTCCCCTTCACCTTTCTCCAGCAGGAGCACGCAGCCGGCCCGAGTGGGTGCCGGACAGCAGCTGCAGCCGCTGCTCTGCCTGCCGGGCGCCCTTCACCCTGCTGCGCCGCCGCCACCACTGCCGCAGCTGTGGGAAGGTATGGGGGGGGGCTGGGCCGGGCGCGAAGCTGCAGGGGCCGTGGCTCCACTCAGTGCCGCTCTCTCCCCGCAGATCTTCTGCGCCCGCTGCTCGCCGCACACCGCTGCTCTGCCACACTACGGCCAGCCCAGACCTGTGCGTGTCTGCACGCACTGCCACGCCACGCACCTCCCGCCCTGGCGCACCCGCACCCGCTGAGGGTCCCCGGCCTCAGGACGTGGCTATGGGGCTGCTGGGCAGACCCTGTATGCGTGGGGCCAGGTGGGCGCGGGACCGCTCACCCTGTGCCCGCAGAGCATGGTGCTGCCCCATCCCCAAGGCTGGAAACGTGCCTCGCCGCCGTTTTGCTTCGTTGCGTTTTTGCGGGTGAACTTTGGCTGCTGTTGGGCCCAGGGCAGAGTCTCCCTCCCCCCCCCACCCCGGGGACTGTCCTGAGAAGGGCGCAAACAGCCCTCACGTGACGGCACTGCCCCGGGGGCCGCTGTGGGCCGGGCCCTGGGGGAGCTCCAACACCGGGGGGTTCTTAATAAAGAGATGGAACTGTGCTGCCTGGCCGGGCTGAGCGCTGCCCTGGGGTGGGTGGGAGCACACGCAGCGCGGCAGCAGAGGTGCGCACGCACGTGGGCACGCAGCCTGCAGGTGCAGCCAGGGGCACGGCTCTGCCTGCCGCCGTGTGCGTCCGTGTACACTCATGCACACTCGATTCATGCCCCTTCAGAGCACAAGCATGCCGTGTACACGCGCGTGTGACGCTCCGAGCACGCGGGCCGGGCGCACACATGCTGACGACACTCGCAGAGGCGCGCGCCCGGTGCGCACACACACACACGTGACAGCCGCGCACTCGCGCGCTCCGACGCGCGCGGCGCCCTACGGGGCGGGTCCGAACCCGAGGGGGCGTGGCCTGTCAGGGTGGGCGTGGTCTCTCCAGGTGGGCGTGGCCCCGCCCCGCTCCGATTCAAATTTGAAGCACGAGCTTTCCCGCCCGAAGTTGTTTCCCTGGCGCGCCGACGTCAGCCCCGCGGGGCCGCGCGCGGCCAATGGGCGCTCCCGTTGCCCGGCCCGGCCCCGCCGCCACCTCCCGGCGGGGCCCGGCCGCAGCCATGGAGCGCGCGGCCTCCAGCATCCAGGTGCTGCTGCAGGCGGCCGAGTTCCTGGAGCGGAGGGAGCAGCGCGACCGGATTCCCCCGTGCCTGGCGGAGGCCGAGCACGGGTACGCCTCGCTGTGCCCCGCGCGGCCCCGCCAGGCCGGGGGCGGCGGCAGGTGAGCGGCGGGCGGGGGGAGCCGCACCGCCTCCCGGTGCCGGTCCCGGTGCTGACAGCCCGCGCGCTCCCGCAGGTCGGTGCACAACGCGCTGGAGAAGCACAGGTACCGGCGGGGGAGCGGAGCGGAGCGGGACGCGGGGCCGGGCCGTGCCCCGTGCTGACCGCTGTTCCGGCTGCAGGCGGGCCCAGCTCCGGCGCTGCCTGGAGCAGCTGAAGCAGCAGGTGCCGCTGGGCGCGGGGCCGGCCCGGCCCACCACGTTGAGCCTCCTGCACCGCGCTCGGCTGCACATCCAGGTGAGCTCAGCCCGGCGGCGGCG
>NC_034420.1:9641404-9704923 GCF_002078875.1 Numida meleagris
GGTCCGTATCCCTCCGCTCTCCCTCAGCCCTGAGTCTGCCGGGTCCCGCAGCGGTTGCAGGAGCAGGAGGTGAGGGCCCGCCGGGTGAAGGACCGCCTGCGGAACCGGCAGCAGTGCCTGCGGCAGCGGCTGGAGCAGCTGCTGAGCCCCGGCGGGGCCGAGCGGAGCCGCGCCGACAGCCTGGACTCGTCACAGCTCTCGGAGCAGTCGGGCTCTGACGGAGGTCAGTGTGGGGATGGTGGGCGGGAGGCTCGGGGTGGCCGCTGAGTGCTGATCCCTACCCCTGCGCGCAGAGGAGGCCGAGATCGACGTAGAGGGTGCGGGGCTCGGTGTGGAGCCGCTGGTTGGCTTCAGCACGGGAAAAGACCACAGCTACTCCAGCCCCCGCAGCCCCTGGTCCTGACAGCGCTGTCCCCTGCACTGCTGCCCTCCCAAGGACACGCTGCCACATCAGCCCAGGGCTGTGGGGGGCACCGGGTGCCTGGTGCATCCCTACCCCAAGCTGCTGAGTGGAGCTGGGCTCAGCGCTGGGCGCATGGCTCCCAGCCCCACTCTGCACAGCAAAGCACTGCGGGGGGTGGAGGAGGCACTGGCAGACAGCCTGGCCCCGGTGGGGATGCACCAGGGCTGTGTGCAGCGGGCACAGGGCAGTGCCCGGCCCCGCCCCCGCCCTGTTCCTCCCCCTAAGATGCAGCTACAGGCTAGCCCTGCTGGAGCCAGGAAGGAGAACTGAGCACGTTGAGCAATGCTTCACGCTCCCACCACCACCTTGACTCCTCTCTCTTGTATATACCGACACTATTATTGCAGTAAAAGCACTTGGTTAAACTGTGTCTGCCTCTTGCCTGCGGCTGGCAGGACTCACCGCCTGCACCCGTCCCCCAGACCACTGCTCTAACAGCCCAGTCCTCAGCCCATTCAGAGGTGGAAGTTGACTCTTTAATGATAATTACATCTTAGGATCTAACAGCAGCTGATTGTCAGACTTTTACAGTTAAAAATATAAAATCTAAGGAGGCTCCTATCTGTTCTGGTGTAGCCCAGCTCTTGCCTGTGTCCAGCTCCTCACACGAACTGCTTCTTCTTGGTGGCTGCCTTGCTCGCCAGGTCCTTGGCTTTTTCTGTAGCAGCCAGAGCTGTCTCCTTTGCTTTCTCAGTTGCTTCCTTTGCAGTCTCCACCAGGGTTTTAGACGGAGCTTCTCCTGCAACACCCAAGTTGTTGACCCGACCCCAGTTGCCCCTGCCCTGCCCCGCCCCAGCTGAAACAAGCTGGGTGAGCCATGCTCTGCCGCCTCCTCCTCCTCCGCACAGTGAAGCCCAGCCCTGTGTTCCTGACCCGTGTGCATCACAGCACGTCCCAGCAAGCTCCAGGCACGTGACAGCTGCTGCTCTGCTCCCCCTCCTGCCCGTGCTCCACCCCTACTCAGCCTTCTCACAGCACAGCCTGGGCCTGGCTGCACTGCCTGGCTGCTCCACTCCAGAAGAACAGTCACGTTTGTGAGGGCAAAAGCCAAGGGCAAGGATGTCACAGTCAGTTTAGCTCAAGCTGGGGCCTGCCCACAGACTGGAGTGATGCCAGTGTGACCTGCATCTCCTAGAGACCTGACCTGTTCAGCCCCAGCCTACTCTCGGCTGCTTACCTTGTATCCTTGCTAGCACGTATTCAAATCCTTTAGTGCTCTTGGTCACGTTGCTTTTGAACCTTGCCAGACCAAACTCCTGCAACAGAAAAATTTATGGAGGTGCAACCAGTGATCGTTCCTCTAGGGCTGTCTCAGGCTGAGCAGTCCCAAATATTTGGTGGCTCTGGGCTCCCAAAGAGATCACAAGGGTTGGAAAGTGATGGGGAAAGGGGGAAAATCAGCACAGAGTATGGGTACAGCAGTGACTGAACTCTTGAAAGAGATAGCATAGCAGGGGTTCTATGCAGCACTCACCTGGACTGCGCGTGAGACACCAAAGAGGCTGGAGGAGACCCAGGCCTCACGCTTCACTTCGGTCCAGCTGCTGTTCTCAGGGTTCACCCGGTAGACACAGCGCTCCTCCACTGCCTGCACAGAGCACAACACAGCTGTGAGCACTGCCTGGGGGCCGCCCACACACCCACCCACCCACCCACACCCACCATCAGGCGCGTGTGATTGATGTTCCAGGTGAATGTGGTCATGGTTCGGTTCTTGGGGTCCACGATTGAGTCCTCCAGGATGTAGACGGAGTGGGCGACGTTGGCTGGGAAGAAGCGCTCGGCCCAGCGCGGCATGCGGTTGGTCTTGGTCAGGAGCCGCCGGGAGAGCAGCTTGTGGTCCGCCGTCACCTCCCGGTGCACGATGTCCTCGGTCAGGACATGTTTGCTGAAACAGAGAGAGGGGAAACGACGGTCAGAGGCCGTTCCCGGCTACCTGGGCCCCGCCGGGCGCGGGAGGCGGCACCTCGGGACCCGCTGGGGGGCGGGGGGAGGGCGCGGGGCCCGCGGAGCTCCGAGGCAGGAATTCCTCGGGGCCTTTCTGGGGGATGAAGGAGGACCTAGGGGGGCGGCGGCACACCTGTAGGGGTTGGGGTAGCGCTGCCAGAAGGCGGCGAAGACCTGGTCCCAGGGCCCTTTGAGGACGCCCAGGCTGGCGCAGTATTTCCCCATGGGCTCGGGATCAGGGCCGCGCCGCCGCCGCGCCCGCTCCGGCCCCCGCCTGCTGGGCGGCCGCCATGCGGCCCCTTCCGCCGCCGCGCACTTCCCCCTCGCTCGCACGTACTTCCGCTGTGAGCCCCGCCCTACACATACTTCCGCCATAAGCCCCGCCCCCTCGCGCCGCCGCTTCCGCCGCGTCGGCCCCGCCCCGGCCCGGCGCGGCGCGAGGATGAGCGGGCGGCGGGTGGACGCCAAAGTGGTGCTGCTGGGCCAGGAGGGCGTGGGCAAGAGCAGCCTGGTGGAGCGCTGCGTGCACCGCCGCTTCCGCGCCGGGCCCTACCAGAACGTGAGGCTCCGCGGGGCGGCCGCGGCCCGACAAACCCCTCCGCGTCCCCCGGTGGTCCCCGGGTCGGGTGTCCCAGGGCCTCCCCGCCGTGTGCCTTTGTCCCCCTCACCCCCTCCGTGTCCCCGGGTCGGGTCCCCACGGTGTCCCCCGGCTCGGCTCTCCCCGCGCTCCTCTCCATGTCCCCGTATCCTCCGTGTCACTTCGTTGTCCCCCGAACATCTCCCGCACATCCATCGGCCAGGTGTCCCCGTGCCCCGGTGCTGGCCCCTGCTGTATCCTCGTGTCCCCACCGCGGTGCCACGTCCCACCACATTCGCGGCCCGTGGGTTCCCCCGTGTCCCCATTTTAGACCCCTCTGTGTCCCCCCTGGCCCCACCGTACCTCCACCGCTTCTTTTGCAGACGATCGGGGCTGCGTTCGTGGCAAAGGTGCTGACTGTGGGGGAGCAGACGGTGACACTGGGGATCTGGGTGAGTGCTGAGCACAGAGCGCCGGCCCTGCTCACCCCCTGACCCTCCCACTGCTGACTGTCCCCCTGCGTCCCCCCAGGACACAGCGGGTTCTGAGCGCTACGAGGCCATGAGCCGCATCTACTACCGCGGGGCGCGAGCCGCCATCGTCTGCTACGGTGAGGGCTCGGGGTTGGTGGTGGTGACAGTGGGTCTGGGAGGGACACGGGGGCCTGGGGCAGGACCTGACACCTCTCTTCCCAGATCTCACCAACAGCAGCAGCTTCCAGCGTGCCAAGTTCTGGGTGAACGAGCTGCAGAACTGTGAGGAGGTAACGCTGGGGACGAGCTCCGTGTTGGGGTTGTTTTTTGGGTGGGGGCTCATGGAGGGGATGGAGATGGGGAGTGGTGGCAGTGCCTGCTGCCCCTGTGCCACCGCAGGGCTGCCGAATCTACCTGTGCGGCACCAAGAGCGACTTGCTGGAGGAGGACCGGAGGAAGCGAGACGTTGACTTCCACGACGTGCAGGACTACGCTGATGGTAGGGCCTTCCCCACTGTCCAGATCCTGCAGGGCCCGACTGCTGCATCTGCCCCTCACTAGGGGGTGCGGGGGCTCCCTGCACGACGGGGGCCGTGGCTCAGCTAGGAGCCTCCCCAGCACGGCATGTTCCAACGCGTGGGCTGGGGCCGGTGCCAGCTGAGCCCGGAGCAGTGCATGGTTGTGTCCTGGGTCCCTGCCAGCACACTGGCAGCAGCTACAGCTGAGGGGTGGCCCTGCTGACAGCTGATCTGGGGGCACGTGCTGCGCCTGCAGCAAGAGTTAATCTGGGTCCTTATTTCAGAGGTCAAGGCAGAGCTCTTTGAGACCTCCAGCAAGACAGGACAGAATGTGGGTGAGTAGCCCCATGCCATGGCAGCGCCCTGAGCGGCTGTGCGTGGATGTGGGCACTGTGGGCATCCACGCTGCCCCCCGATCCCTGCAGATGAGCTGTTCCAGAAGGTGGCCGAGGATTACATCCACTTCACTGCCTTCCAGGAGATGACAGGTGAGCACCCACTGCTGGGAGGCCTGCATGGAAGGTTCAGGGAACAAACACTGACGGGGGCTCACAGGCCCCTTTCTCCCCCTACCGTCCCTGCGAGCTCTGCTGGGGAGGATAGTCTTTCTGGGCTTTTGGGTGGGCTATGCTCAGCATCACCGCACAGATCTACCGGCAGCCTCCTGCTCTGTTCTCTTCCAGAGGAGAAAGGTGTTGACCTGGGCCAGAAGAGCAGTTCCTACCTGTACAGCTGCTGCCACCACTGAGACCTTCAGCCAAAAGGGAAGTGCTGCGGGCCACCCGCCCGCTGCTCTTTGGACTCCTCTTGTTTTTTACCTGCTGTATTTTAGCTGTATAAGAGCCGTCTGCGGCACGCAAGGGAAGCGCAGCCCCATGGATCGCTCTGCTCCCTGACCTCGGCGTGTGGGGCTGCGCGGTGCTGGGAGCCGCAGGCACCCACCGAGGTGCCCCCGCTGCCTGTGGGCAGAGACCCGGCAGCACCCATTAACTTATTCTCTCGGAGATATCGCCCGATTCTTTGCGGATTATTTAAGCGTCTTCTATCAAGGTGTACAATGTAAATAAAATGCATTGTGGTCTGAGACTGGGCTCACAGACGTGATGCCGGCGCCGTGTCCGGTGGCTCAGCCGCTCGTGCTCTCACCCGCTGCCCACGCTCATCAAGACAAAACACAGGAGGACATCGAGAGTAAAGTTAAACTTTACTTTACAGTAATTTTTCTTCTATATACAAAGAATTACAGTACATGTTCTGGGAGCACCTGGGCAGGGCAACCCTCTTTTCATTATAAGTTTCACATACACAGCCAACAGTCTAAGGGGAGCAAAACAAAAGTAATCAATGGTCCAAGACTCTCCCCTCTCCCTCTTCTAAAAATAATATACATGCTGGAAATATGTAGGTTTCTCTCACCCGCTCTGGCACTCCTGCTTAGAACCGACACATGAAACCCAGACAGCTCGGTGTGACCACGCGACCCCAGACCCCCCCAGATGGGCACCCCCACTGCAGCCACCTCTCCCTTCAGTGGGGCCTGAGGGTGGGACCCTGCACAGACTCCCATCTGTCAGCACCCCACAGGCAGCAGAGCCCAGCCTTGTGCCCACCACGTCCCCCCTGTACCTTCCCTGGCAGCAAGGGAGAGGGACAGGTAGCAAGGGCACCTCCTCCCTTGGTCCTGCATGCCCAGGGGTGTCCCCTCAGAGCCAGGATGGGGCCACCTTCCCCGGGACCCCAGCCCAGAGCACCAGAAGATGGCAGAGGGTGCTCGGAACCAGGCGCGGTATCTGACACAGCCGCCCTCATCTCCCCGACCAGCCAGGGCCACCCCCAGCTCCAGCCCAGCTTCCCCTTGAGTCCCCCGGTGCTGCTGCTTCTCCTTCTCACAAGTTCCCAGTGTCTTAAAAAAAAACAAAAAAAAAAGAAAAAAAAAAAAGAAAAAAAAAAACCACAAAACCCAGTTCCTTGAAGTCAACAACTCGGAAACATCAGCAAAACAAAAACTGAAACCAGCTCAGTACCAAACGGACACAGAACATGCAGTTAGCGGACGCCCGGCTGCCTCACGTGGCTCCACTCACTCCCTGCGCTCACGGGGCCCACTGCTGCGAGTCTCAGAGCCACCCCAAACAGGAGGAACACGGCCTCCCTGGGCGCAGGAGACGTGCTTTGTGCCTCGTGCCTTGTCCTGTTTTGGTCGCGCTTACCGAAGCCCAGCCCCAGCGACAGCCCGCGGGCTGGGAGCCGTGAGTTCAGCCCTACTGTGCTAAGCTGCCGAACGATTTACAATAGCACCACGATCGCCCAAGAGCTTAACCAAGGGCAAACTGATTAAAACTTCACCTTGAAATAGGACATAGCAACACCCATTTCTCAGATTTCCCTAGGAGGTAGATTCAGTGCTGTAGGGACTGTCCATCACTGCCGCTTCCCCAGCCCAGGCGCACGCCGTCCCGCTGCCCTTGGCTCGGATGGGATCGCTGCCAGAGGAACTTCCCCCCCCCCGCCCGGTGCTGCCTGAGGGACGTCCCCAGACCCCGCTGCCCCCACCAGCATCACTGCTGCAGGAGCGACCAGCAGAGCCCGGGCAGCCAAACCACGGCACAACCACGGCACGAGCACTCGCCGGACATGGGCGGCTGCCTCCGCCGCTTCCTTTCACAGCAGCTGCACGTTTTGCCACTTCGCTTTAACATTCACTCGCTGGCAAACGCTGAGACGACTCATCGGTAATTTAGGGCAAAGCGCATTACAAGCAGGTTACGACGACGGTTATTTCGAACACCAAAGCAAAATCAGAAGTTAAGGCTGAAATTAAACATGAACGAAGCGCTGAAGGTCGGAGGCTGCTCACACCAACGCCCTGCTCTAACGCTGCGGCGGCATCCCGGCACGAGCAGCGCACACCACGGCGCGCTCGGGTTCAAGCAGCTGGCGAGGCATTAGGTTAGGTCTGCTGCTTTATTCTTTTCCCCCATGAAACGCAGCTGCAGCTCTTCCAGTGCCTGCACCTCCTCACCTCCATATAGGACTGGTCTGTAGCTTTTATCACACATCTCATCTCCCACATTCAATGGGCACACCTGTAAAGCCGCGCCCGTGCCTGGGGGGGGGTTAACGCCGCATTGTAACGCATGCACCCACAGTGCGAGCTGGATGGTTTGTGCACGGAAGTCATTCTGGTTTGGTCTTGTTTTTTAAAGAGGAAAAGCTTAAAAGCTGAGAACGACAATAGGGAAAGCTACCGTGAGCTAGCTGGCATCTGCAGGTGGTGTGGGGTGACCCCTCACGGCATCGCTTTCCCACTAGCTTCAGCAGAGCCCTGGCTGACAGCGCAGCCCCACGACCAGCAGGAGGTTGGTCGCTGCCTCCAGCACCTTGCAGCAGACGGAACCTGCCCACACCAGCCCCTCTGCCAGCCGAGTTGCCCACTGTGGGGCACCCAAAGGGGCCGTGCTGTGGGACCGAGGCCGCAGCCTCTGACCCCAACGTGCTGCTTGGAGCAGGGGTAGCCCGGCCCGCCAGCAAGCACGTGGGCAAAGCACATGCACGGCTGCCAAAGATTCCAGCCCCTTCTGCAATGGGAAGTGAGGCCAAACCTACAAGTGCACTGCTATGGGAGTTCCATGAGCGTCCTGGAACACACAAGTAGCAGCTGCCCCGGATTCACCCGGCAATCAGATCCCTCACAAAGTGCTGCTGTTACAGCAGAGCTGCTACATGGCAGCAAAGCTGGCCAGCCTCCACCCGCGGCATCACGGGAGGCTGGAGCAGACTTTCAGCCATTCCTCCTGCACCAGCAGCATACCAGGGCTACGTGTTATCGGTTGCCTTCCTCCACATTCACCAAATCCCATGATTCAAACTGGCTAAACCTTGCAAGGCAGCGAAGAACTGCAAGAAATGAACCGAGCTGCTTCAGCACACACCTCCAAACTCCAAAGCCGTGCTACCAGCTGCCACCACCGGCCAGAGGCACCTCCTCCTCCCACCTCCAGGTGAAGGCAGGCCGGGAGCAGCAGGGGACCTTTCCCCACGCTCGGTCAGGACATTTTATGGGGTGACTCAGCACAGTCACTCCCAAAAGCACGAACATACAGAGCCCTGTGGATGTCTGAGAAGCTCTCTTGACCTGATGGCATCACCCATCTGGGCCGGGAGGGAGCGGCAGCTCACTGAAGTCAACGTTCCGATGTAGCTGGAAGGGAGCAAGGTGGGAGCTTGGATCTTCATGGAAAAGGTATTAAGGGAGAGAAGAAGAGAGGCGGGGTACAGCCTGCAGCAAGGAGTAAGGCCGTGGGTTTGAAATGCCATGCAACAGTTCAGTCTGCGTTCATTGCTGAAAACAAGCTTGGAGATAGCTGCTCGCTGCGTGAAAGGCTTCTGCTGCGGTGGACCTCACCCTATTATTGGAGCACATGATTTACAGAAGTGATTTTTTTCAAACCTGCGCTTGTGAGAATTCATTGAGAACTCCTCCGTTTTACAGATTTAAAAAAGCCTGCACCAAAAATATTCACAGTTTATTTTTCATGAAACAAATAACTAGTTAACACGTGACAAAGCAAAGCGGAGCCGGACAGAGCAGCGCAGATACCTGTGTGGTTACAGCTGGAGCTGGCGGGGCGGCTGGCACGGAGGTAACCCTACTTACACAATCTACATGACTACGTCCAGCTCATGGGAAGGCCTATAAATGCGAATTCAAGATTTATTTTCCTTCTCACACATGATAAATACTTAATATACTTAACCTCATGACCATTTTTTTTGTTTTGTTTAAAAAAGTTAAATGCCCTTAGATTATCTTCTCTCTCAATGGCTCTGAGGAGTTGTCCTGATTCCCTTTGTGCAGGAGTCATGCAGAAACACAAGCTGCTTGCATTTCCCGTTTCAGCAGCAAGCAGGAATGGACCTGCCAGTCTTCCCGGAAAAAACATCATTAAACAGTAAGCTTCCATAAGCCATAAAGCTTTTCGAAGTCGCTAGCTATTCTATAAAGGATCTGAAATGATTCGGACTAGAGAAGAGATGCACCACTCACTGGTAATGTCCCCTTCTGCCCAGCACGCCTGGCCTTCGCAGCAGGACGTTGCCGTGGGGTGCACACGTCAGGAAAGGAGAATGGATCAGGATTTGTCTCGGTACAAGTGTCTGCCTCCCTTCAAAGAAAACTGCGAAGCTTGTGACCGCATGCTCCGGGAGCAGCAAGCACCTGCATGCCAAGAGACCAAGGACCAACGACCTGCTTCCACGTCAGCGGGAAAGGGTCAGCCCGGAGCAGAAGCCTCCCTTTCTGAGGGCTCTGCAGATCTGCCCCCAGCGAGAAGGATCCACTGGAGCGGTGCAGAAGCCCGGTGGTGGGCACAGAGAGCCGCGGCGGTGCTACCTGACCTGCAAAGCTCAGGCAAACCAGAGGTAAGGTGTTGTGAGAGCAGGAGAGCGCACAGGGTCAGCCAGGCTTCCTCGGCAGGAGGCTGAGCCCCGCCGTGCCCGGGCACTGCCACCACACACTGCTCCGGAGCGCGCTGGGACGCTCCTGTACCACGGCCAAGCACTCTGCTGCCTCAACGCTTGAGAAAGCTGCTTTCACAGCAGGCCTAGCCCGGGCACCCACCAGGTGACGAAACAGCTTCACAACTGGAAAAGGAAGAAGAGTTAAAAAGCAAGCCAGCCAGCTGCTAGAGCCCACTGTGTTCCAGTGTGAGAACTACGATTGGGTTGGGAGGACACACGCGCACACATACACACACGCACACCAACATAATCCAGTTAATTCAAGTCTCCTTTGGTTGTAGGCGAGTTAAGCCCGAAGTCACCCAGGGGAAGGTGCTGAGGTGGATCCCGGTACGGACATGGCCCCTTCGCCTCTGTGCTGCAGAGCAAACAACACAGGCTTCGCTCGCAGCTCCGCAACGCATCGTGCTGCTGGAAGACCTGGTATGATGCAAACACGTCCTGAACACATCCGAGGCAAGGGGAGAGAAGACTGTGACATCTGCTGGCTCACGGTGACCAGTCGAGAAGAGAGTGGATGGAAATTTCAAAGGGAGCACCGGCACCCTGCGCGGGCGGTGCACAGCACCGTGGGGAATTCGCTCTGCCTGACCGCTATTGCTGCTTTATAGGTCGCGATGTTTGCCAAGTGCAGGAGACACTCTGCATGTCCTGTGCTAAAGGATTAAGACACAAGAAGGAAAAAGTGCCGGATGGCTTCTTCCAAGATCTCTCTTCTCCCTAACTTCCTTCAGATTCCCTGTTTCTTGGACCTGGGCAGTTGTGTAAAGGAGCCTACGTGGATATTGTATATTGCTGGAAAACACTGCACTGACCAGGTGCAGCAGGCTCCTCTCCTAACTCAGCTGGAGATGATGCTTGTCCTTCAGTGAACTGTGCACGTGGCACATCTCAGCCAACACACGGGCAAACCTTGCACAGCAAAACCCTGCAGGGCAGACAACAGATAAACCTCGTCCCTGCTTCTACAGAGTCTGGCAAGAGTACACCTGACTGCTCACCGATCCCTGCGGCATCTCCAACCCCAGGGCAGCCTCGCTGACCTGCTTCCTCTAAGCAACAAGAGCGAGGCCCCTCGCTGTTCTGGGGAACCTGCCTATGAATTGGACCTGGAGCTTGAACACGCTGGATCAGTAACGTGACCATTTCAGTGGAATTTGAGATTTTACCCAGAGTGGACTCTTTATTTCAGCTTTACCATTTGCAAAAGGAAGAGGAAAAGGTCACGGATGCTCTCTCCCTTTGGCTGGGCCACACTCAAACTTAAGTGAATGTCCTTGCTCATGTCACGAGAGAATACGGATGGGATGTGCATGGGTTAGGGGCTGGGCTCAGGGAAGTGATTAAAAAAACAAAACAAAGAATTTCCCCCTCCCTAAACATTAAAAGACTGGAACCTGCCTCCCACGTTCACCAACCTCACTTTGGCTCGGAGTCGGCCAATTCCTGACAGACAGAATCCTGGTTATGAGCTAGCGCTGTGTTTTGTTCAGGCAAAGGGTCCTGCCCCCGAGGAATACGTACTTTTCCAGACAGCCAAGAAATCTGCTCAATTGTCTGAATGTTTGTGACAATCCACTGCGTCTGCTCCTGGGGCACTGGTGCTTCCCTGGCAGGCCGTGGAGTCTGCTCAAACGCGCGCAATCTCTCTGATGTCCAAGGGGTTTGCTCTGTGGGGACCGAGGCCACTTCCCAGCTAGGCTGAAGAGTCGGCTCTGGTAGCTTCTCTGCTGTCCGGGGAGACTGCTCTGCAGGTGTCAGGGCTTTAGCAGTGGGCCAGTGGGTTTGCTCGTGCGTCTGTAGTTTCTCTGTGGGCCAAGGTACCTGTCCAACATGTGTCACCGCCTTTCCAGCAGACCAAGAGATCTGCTCGCCAGCTAACATGGTCCTCTCCTTCTGCTGGGGGTTCAGCTCTGCAGCAGGGGCTCCCCTCTCCTTGGGCTGGGCGTTCTGGTCGACGGGCCGCAGCGCCTTCTCAGACAGCAACAGCCTCGGAGCTGAGGCAGCCAGGGGCTTGTCCAAAACTTGAGGCCGAGGAGCCACAGCAGCAGCCAGCTTGTCTGATGCCTGAGGCCACGTGGCTGTAAGAGAAAGGGGCCTCTCCAGGAGCTGGGGCCGAGCCACCCCGGAGCCAAGCGCCTTCTCCAGAGGCATGGGCCGCAGGGCCCCAGCATCGGCAGGCTTCTCCAGAGGCAGGGGCCGCAGCACCCCGGGGCTGAGAACCTTCTGCATAACTGGGATCCGCAGAGCCCCTGAGCCCAGAGCCTTGTCTGTGGGCAGGATGTGTGGTGACCGGGAGCCATGGGCCTTCTCCAGAGGCAGTGGCCACGGCACCCCTAAGCTGGGAGCCTTGTCTGTGGGCAGGACCCGTGGCATCCCTGAGGCAGGAACCTTCTCTGGAGCGAAGGCATGGAGCGCCCCAGAGCTGGGAGCCTTCTCCATGGCCGAGACCCGCACTGCCCCGGAGAAGGAAGCTTTCTCCGGAGGTGGGAGTCGTAACACACCTAATCCAGGAGCCTTCTCCATGGGCAGGATCCGCGACACTGGGGAGCTGGGGACATTATCAATGGGCAGAGGCCACAGGACCTCAACATCAGGGCTGAGGATCTCCTCTGATGCTGGGACGTGCGGCATCGCGGAGCTGGGAGCCTTTTCCACAGGCTGAGGCTGCGGACTCTGGGCAGAAGCTTTGCTCAGCAGCTGAGGCTGCTCAGACACAGGAGGCTCATCCACTGGCTGGGACTGCAGGGTCCCTGCCGTGGCGAGAAGTCTGTCCGACAGCTGAGGATGCAGGCATTTTGCTGGAAACTCATCCAGCAGCTCTAACTCCTGGGTCTCGGTGTCAATGAGAGACTTGTCCGACAACTCCAAAACTTCAGCGATGGCAGGAGGCTCATCCGACAGCTGGAGCAGGGCACCAGCAGGAACCAGCGACCCGTCCAATGAATGCGGAGTTCCTGGAGGAGATTTGCTCGGCAGATGAGACTCCGAGGCATCGCCAGAAGACTCATCTAGTGGCCACAGCACCGCGTTGGTGGGAGGTTTGTCAGGCTCCTGAGGCTTCAGCGCTAAAATGATGGGCTGCTTCTCCGGCTGCAGCCTTAGGGACAGGGCAGCCTGGGGCCTGTCTGACGGCTGCAGGCGGAGTGACAGCGTGGTGGGAGGTTTGTCCGAAGGCTGCAGCCGAAGCGACAGAGTGGTGGGGGGTTTGTTGGATGGCTTCAGCCTCAGTGACAAGGTAGTGGGGGGTTTATTTGACGGCGGCAGCCTCAGTGCCAGGGCAGCAGGCGGTTTGTCCGGCGGAGGCAGTCTCAGGGCGAGGGTGGTGGGGGGTTTGTTTGAGGGCTGCACCCTCAGGGCTAAGGTGGTGGGGGGTTTTTCTGATGGTGGCAGCCTCAGCGCTAGTGTTGCGGGGGGCTTTTCTGGTGACTGCAGTTTGAAGGCCACAGGCTGAGGCAGCCTGTCCAAAGGCTGAATACTTGGGTCTGCATCTGCGGGTGGCTGCTCTGGTGGCTGAGTGTCATCGCCGTTAGTCAGTGCTCCCATGGGAGGGACATACTCACGGATTTCTCCTGGCTCTAGAGGGTTAGGCCCACAGGGATCATGCTCTGTGCAGCTTAAACGTCCATCCAGCT
This sequence comes from Numida meleagris, assembly GCF_002078875.1. Lineage (NCBI taxonomy): Eukaryota > Metazoa > Chordata > Aves > Galliformes > Numididae > Numida > Numida meleagris. Next base: position 9,654,538 of record NC_034420.1, read on the forward strand.
TGGAGATGAAGAGCATGCCTTCCCGGTGCTGCTTGCAGAAGGATCTGGGGCACATCTCACAGAAGGAAGCTGCTTCCTTACCACACATATCACACTGATGCCATGGGCACTCCCATTTTCCTGCAGCACAAACAGAAGAGAAAAGACAGTAACTTATGAGTGGTATAAAGAGAAGATACATGCCCTGCTGCAAAGAGTTCAAGGGTGAGAGAGAACACCTCTGTCATACTCCCATGCAATTTTACATGTTCTTCTCAGTTTCTGCCATAGCTCCTAGGCTTGAAGGGCAGTTAAGAGGAACCCGTACTATTGGAAGCAACAAGAGGAAGCTTACATTTGTCACAATTGTGGTATGCCAGGTCATACCAAAAGTCCATCTGGCTCTAGTATGCCACTAACCAGTATGGGTCTCTAGAGAAGAGCAAACATCCCAGCTTGCACACCTTTGTCTGTCTTATTTCCAGACAAGAGCAAGAATTTCAGTGCAGAAAACACCCAATGGACTCTTTAAGTAGATGTTTCAGGTTCATCTAAGCCTTTGTTAGTTCTAAGCCAACATCTTTCCTTCCTGTTTATCAGAAAGTAGAAGAGGGCAGCGGACATCAGGGAGCAAATTTCTCTTGTCTCTGTAAACAAAAAATCTTCCTTAACCCTGCATTCAGCCGTGATAAAAATGCCTATCTTAAAACCAAGCTGTGCCCTGAGGAGCTCAGTGTCCACACTGAATCTATTAAGCTATCAGTATCAACACCATCATGGACAAAAAAAAAAAAAAAAGGAAAAGTCAACAAGACATTTCATAGCTTTAAAGCCACAGGGAACCACCTGTACCCAGGGTACACAATATGGAGGCTCTGTGCTCACACTTCAGGATCAACGCGGCTGCCTTTCCAAAGATGCCTCCTGCATCTGTGCTCCCCATGGTGCCCCACGCTCCTGGGGCTGCCTCATCCTGCTGCCAAGAGCAGCTCCTTGCAGGGCAGCACCCCCAGCGCCTCAGTCAGAGCCACAGGCATCTGCACAGGCAATGCTGGAGGGCAGCCGTGGGCGCCAGCCGGCCCACAGCCCTTCCTACCTCCCTGAACCAAGCCCACGCATCTGTGGTTTTGGTTAGCAGCTTCTTTCCAGACAGGCAGAAGACTGCAGTTCTGTGCTGAGCAGCTGTGGTCATTTCTCCATGCTCTTATGCAACATCAGCTTTCCACCCCCAACTTCTCATGCTGCTTTTTCCCCTGGGCTGAAGAGAACATGTAGTAAGTTTTTCCCCTGCTTTGAAGCCAGTCCAAGGCTTCTGTTTTGGTCTGAAAATACGTACACAGATTTTTTTGTGTGCTTTTCCAATTTTTGACATCATTTTCAGGGCGCAAGTATTTAAAACCACATGCATTCTCCCTCATCCCAGGCTCACAGTGCTGCAGCCCAAGTTACCACTGCTCCCCCAGTTTGCCTACAGCCCTGCATCGAGCCCCTTCCCACCCAGCATGCGGTGAGCTCTCCTGGTGGGCTGCTGCTGAAGCAGAACAGCTGCTCTGAGCAACCACTTTGACCAGAGGAAAGATCCTGGGACTGTTATTAGAGAGGTCACTCGTACAGACGGAAAATAAAGTCAGTCAAACCTGCCAGTATGTTTCAGGAAGGACAAATCACATCAAACCACTCTAATGGTCTTTGACGGGATAAAAGGGCTAATGAATAAGGCATCTCTCAAGGGACAGCCCTGAGCTGAAGAGCTCTTGGAAGAGGGATCACACCATTAGTAACATGCAAACAAGCAGGAAATTCCAATTACTTAACAGCAATGCCCATGACAGAGGAAATACTTGAAGTAAAAATTGGTGCACCTTTGATGTCCTGCATGATATTCTAAGGAGCAAGCTATGAAATTAGCAGCCTACATACAAAAACAGTTAAATGGCCAGAACTGGCTGAAAATCATTCTCAAAATCCAGCTATTAACGATCTTCTGCCAGACTGAGAGGGATTTTCAAATGAGGTCCTTCCGGAGTCTATTTTAGTTATTATTTTAATATCTAGAAGCAGAATAGCAAGTACTCTTACAGAACCACAGATAACCACAAGGCTGTGAGGAACTGCAAGTATCTGGTTAGAGAGGCTCAGAGCTCACAGTGACATTGATAAAGTGAACAAATGCTCTTGTACCAACAAGGTGCAAACAAATAAAGCAAGGCTAGGGCAAAGAAGGACCCAAGGAGAAAGAAAGAAAATAAATACGGGAAGATGATCAAGACAAGACTCAATTGCGATAGGGCAAATCACAAAGTGACTTCAAATAAAAGTTATTTTTACAGAACAAGCTAGATATCATTTCCTGAGACTTGAAATATAATTATTCTGTTCTGTCAATACTAGCTAGGTCTCTGTTGCAACAACGTTAAAAATACTTGTTACCACACTTCAAAAAATATGTAGGCAAATGGAACACATTTCAGAACAGACCAAGAATAATTCTAGAAAATAAGAGTGGAAGGAAAGGCCGTTTGTTTCATCTGGAAAAGAACTAAGGAGATGACATTCCTGCAGTACATAAAAGAATGAGTATCAGAGGTGTTGCCGTTTGCTGTTTCAAGTCAGGCTGTTAGGAGAAGCTTTTCAAAGAGAAAGCCAGAGAACAGGTTAAATGTTGGATTCTCCTTTGCTGGAGATTTTAAAGCATAGGAATATGTGCCAGGATGTTCCAAGGTCCTGTCTTAGTACACAAAAATGGGACTAGAAAGAGATATTCAGGATTCCCTCATTCTTAATGATTATGTTTCCACAGGAGCGACCCGTTCTCCTTGCTTTTACATGGCTGCCACAGCTCTTGTTCAATGAGCAATGCAAGCAATTCTGCATAAATACCACGTTCCTCACAAAATTTAACACAAGCTTTCTGCCAGCTACAAAATATGCTTCTAGCACTTGTATGCTTTCTGCCAAGCTGCAGCTAAAGGCGCTGAACCCTCAGTTCTGCTCCCCGTGAGCTCTGGCAGAAGCCCTGTCACAGTGACAGCCACTTCCAGAGCCCTCCTGCTACACACTCCCAGCTCCCCTCAATCATGTTGGAGAATGCTGCACAAATCTGCACAGAGAATTTGTGATAATGACAGTATTGAAGAGTTACAACCCCCTAAACCAATTAATTCAATGCAATTGACTTTATTAACTGAATTTATAATCTCAAATATAAGTTAGTGTTTTGCTGAGTTATTCCACTTAAAAACTTACCTGGTATTGCTTATATTCTTATCATTCAGTTCTTTGGTACTCTATCTCATACTGGCTTTTCCATCCTCCTGACCTCGCAGAAGTCAGCCTAACCGGCCTACCAAGACTCGAGTCAGGCTTTTACCTTTCTGAACATGAGTGAAACCTAAATGCGTAGATGCCACAAGGAGAGCAGCAGCTGGGAGCCATGCCTGTATGCTGCGGTGCACTGACCTGCGGGCCTCTTGGTCAGGTTGAGGCAGTCGGCATGGTACACCTTGGGGCAGCCTGCTTTCTTGCAGGAAACCAGCTGCCCTCCGTCCCCGCAGCTGAAACACTCGTCCTCCCGCTCCTTCATCACCTCCGCCTGCGACCTGCGCTTCATCTGCGGCCTTCTCTTCAGCTTCTTGGACTTCTCCTCGCTGAGGGTGGGCTGGCTCTGTGGGAAAGACAATGTGTTAACACAGCCCCCTGCCATCCCTCCTTTTCCTGCTGCACTACAGAAGTGTAACTCCATGATGAAACATCCCCCCGCCAGCCAGACCTGAACACATGCAGGACGTCTACGGTGCTTCTTATTATTTGGCAACAGTAAATAGTTCTCATTTTTGTGTCTGCACCAAAGCCTGGTTAAACATGTGCAATAAGCATGAGCAGAGCAAGGAGCTGAGAGATGCCTCGTGCCCCCTCAGCTGGAGCAGCTGGGCCTCCTCATGCCCCTGACACACAGGCTCTGCCAGGCCTTCCCGGCCTCTGTAGTGTTCCTCACCTCTCTCCTCATTTTCAGCCTGAACTTACTGGGGATCCGTTTGTGTCAAGGCCATTCTCTCCCTGCAGAGGCGGTTCTCCCTCCCTGAGCTAACCACCGGGGTACACTCCCATGCTCACAAACCAGCACTTCCAGTCTTCATCCCCAACCTCCCCGATGTCCTCTGCCTCTGTTGAGTTCATTTCTCACAAACAGAAGTCGCAGATGATGGCTCACAGGCCCATGTACAGGGACTTTAACACCTCCCAGTGCACCCTGACCATGTTTCTGTACTCCCAGCTGCATGCTGGGGCTGAACCACACAGCAGCTCCTTCTCAACACAGCTGCTTCACATCGATGATCTTATTGCAGATTTGTTCCTGCTATTGCTCTCCAGTCACTACAGCACAGCCCATTCCCAGCACCCAGTAACTCCTCTGCAATTGCCCCATCCTCTCAGCACTGACGGCACCAGACACCTTTTTGTTATCAGGACACTTAAGCTACAATGCACTCAGCAGCTGTCTTACAGGTAGTAATGCAACCAGTCCCAAAGATTGGCATCTAAACGGCCTAAGTGCTCTCTTCCCCAGCTTAAGGTGTCCTCTCGGCACATCCCCCCACACCCCTTCAAGCCAGGCCCTCCTAATTCCCAGTGCTGACCCTCCCCAGGATAAGCCTCCCATTGTACCAGACACCCAGCGATGACACCCCCTGTGCCCAGCCAGCAGCCTTATCAATGAACTACCAGAATAGCTTACATAAACAGACACAAGCTAAATTTTGTACCATTTTCCATTTATCTTTGTGTCCAAATAGGCATTCTGCAGGCAGAACCTCCCTGCATGCTGAGATGCAGTGGCTTTTGCATGCCTCTATTCTGCAGAAATATCAGGCACCATTTTTGTCATTCTTCTATCAAGATAAAACCAAAAGCATTTAAAACTCTTTGTCTCCAGACTACAATTCTGAGAATTCTGCAGTGTTGACTATCTAGTTGTGTCTCACCAGGGCATTAACTTCTTGATGTTTGCTTCCCTTTTCACATATTTCTGCTTTTACACCATCCTTTCCATTAACAACTGAGACAAGTCAGGCCTGTCTTATCATTGTAAATGCTGGTAATTAAATCATTGAATCCAAAGGCCACACACCTAAACTATTCCACCTATTCTCACTGTCTAGCACTTTGGCCACCTAATTACAAAGAGAACAAGAAAGACCTTTCACAGATCATTTGAATCATCTGAGCAACTTCAGCATTTCTCAGTTTTTCAGTGCAGCCCAGCAGTCTCCCAAGCACTCTTAAAAACTCTCAGTTAGAAAGATCACTTATGTGAGCAAACTTGAGTATAGAATCATAATCATAGAATCCTTAGACTTGGAAGAGACCTCTGAGGGCCATCTAGTGCAACTCCCCTGCAATAAACAGGGACACCACAGCTAGATCAGGCTGCCTGATCAATGACATCTGTCTTGCTGCATCTTCAGAAAGATTTAAAAATGCATATTCCGTGGGATGATTTAGCCAAAAATAAAGGTACCGTTTGCTTGGGTATTTGTTTCCTAGCCCATCTCATCAAGATGGAATGAATCACCTCAGTCATCACATTAATGCCAACTTAAGGGCACCTTTCTCTGATTTCCATCACGCAACCCGTAATTTCAGGGCAAAAATGATGGCAGTCAAGCCATGTATAACAGAGGAGCAGCATGCAATGTACTGAACTTTAAATCAGGACAAAAAACCTCGAATGCACCCAATGTATAATTCAACTCATCTGTCAACCTCTGAGGACATCCATTTTTTATAAGCTAATTCGTCTGCAGAACTAAGCTCTCTGGAAATTTCACAAAACCTTCCCTGCACATTGACAGGCCTTCACAGCTGTGCTTCTGGAGCTGTTAACCCTTAACTGGAGATGCCAGTATCCACGGGCCAGAGCAGAGGGATCACACACTGATTTGGTGAAGCTCTGGAAGCAAACTAACAGCTGAAATTTAGCTGCTGACAGCTGGGAACTCAGCCAACTGCTTCTGTTAGCTCCTTTTCCCCCGTAAGAACCAGCTCACACAAGGACGTAACTGCAATCAATTCCTGTTACTGAAACACTGCAATCACAAACCAAAGTTTTCAAAAGTCAGTGAGTTCTAAAAGGCAGCGATTTTTCTACTATAGACATGGCAAATTTATTATTCCTGTCTGATGTGTACTTTTGAGTTATTTAAACAAAAGAAGGGGGAAACATAGGAACTTTCTTCTTATTGCAGGGAAGATGCAGGAGCCTTAGCTCTAAAGCAACTCTGAACTCAAGGAATGCAAGTTTGCTGGCCTTCCATGCATTCTCACAGCTCACTCGGGCCTTCACAAAGAGAAAAGGCTGAGCTGAAGTTTCTTGGTTATCTGATAGTTTTTCCCATGTTCATTCTTTGCCGCTCTATTAAGATGGAAATTGCCATGATGAGCAGAAAATTCTGAAAAACATCTTTTATTTCAACATCTTTTATTTACTCCTCGGTTGGAAAAGACGATTTCCTGTCATGATTTGTAGCAATTCTTCAGTAAATTCAGATCTAAAATCTGCATACTCAATGAAAATTTGAACATTCATCTAAATTCAACCAGCAACATTCCCATGGCCACACTGAAAGCGAACTACCCTTCCTGAAGTCTCTGCAACAGATGTACCACATTTATGCAAAGAGGGCATCTGGAAGAACGAAAGCTTAGGGGAGGCATCGTACCTTTGGCCGCACTCCTAGGAAGCCACTGCAATTTGGAGCACCACATTTGCAAACTGTCTTTCCGTTTCCCAAACACTCCAGATTGTAGTTGAAAGTCAGCTCAGTCCCTGGCACAAAAGCAGATAATATCAAACAAGTTGTAACAAACTATCTGATAGAATGCCTTTATTGCTACTGCTAGAGTTAAAGCACTTTTGAAAGTAACCTAAATGACCATCCAGACTACATAGGGGTACTCTAGTTATTCCCCCCATAGATCAGAGTGGAATGAGAACTGAACTCAACCCTATTCTATATCACACACTACAGCCACAAAAAGGGCATCCTACCCCATGCTCTAGGATGCTTAGTTATGTTTCTGGGTCCTGTAAGTTAGATCTATAAATCTCCATCTGTAGCATGGACACACGTGTCTCACTATGGCAGTGCTGATCTTACAGTTGATGTGAAATGAGAAGAATTAAAATGTGGAAATAGAAATTGAGCATCTCCCTCCAGCGAGCTACAAACCATCCCCCCCTCTCTTCCTTACAGAAAGGCTCCCGTGCTTTTAACTACAAGTACTGAGAGAACCGGGTTCCTTACCAGCTTTGATATTTACAATTGCGAAGAGCCCAACCCGGGTATCACCGTTCACACACCACTTCTGGGTCTCACAGTTTGGCTGGCAGCAATGGTTCATGAACCGAGCATAATTGCCCTTTGGACCAGCATCAATGATTCGATCCTAGAATTGAGAAAAGAAAATAAACCAACAAACTACATTTAGTAATTACCACATCCCACCCAAGCAGAGGTACCAGTGTGCCAAGAAAGTACTTTTCAGTAGTGACATCTGGTCTCTGGGCATCAGAACATCTTGCAAAGCACCTGAATATGCATATATGTTATAACCATGCATTAAGTCCAGGTGTCACTGTGTTGCCTGGACAATCAACAGGGAGCTGATCCATTTCCACACACTGGTATCTCCGGTCACAGCAGGCAGATAGCACAGCAATATGGTCTCCTGCCCAATATCATTGGCATCTTCCAAGAGGCAGTTTCCTAATCAGCCATGGAAGCACTACCACTGTTTTCTGCGAAATTAGCTCTTTCTGTAACGTTAGTATTGGACAAATACCATGTCAGCGCACCTCCAAGGTGCCACTTGCACTTCCAGACCCTGACTTCTGCATAAAAGCAAAATCATAGAATCACCAAGGTTGGAAAAGACCTCCATGATCATCCAGTCCAGCCGTCCAGCTATCACCAACAGTTCTCACTAAACCATGTCCCTCAACACAACATCTAAACATTCCTTGAACACCTTCAGGGTTGGTGACTCTACCACCTCCCTGGGCAGCCCATTCCAGCGCCTGAGCACTCTTTCAGGGAAGTACAATTTCCTAACATCAAACCTCAATGTCCCTTGGTGCAACTCGAGGCCATAAAATATCAGTTCCTAAATATCAGTTCCTATTTCTTATGCTTCAACATATAACTGGAAAACAGGAACAGCACGTAACCTGAGGTGCACTTCTGTACAGTACACTAGCTTTTGTAGACTGTTGGAGGGGATAGGGGAGCTGCAACTGAAATTTGGTTTTGTCACAACACGGGAGATACAAGGAGGACAAGATACAGTCAGTGTGCATTTCCAGCAAGGTGAGGGGAGAGCCAGAAAGCAGCCATGCCATTATGCTGTTCCACGCACTGTATTTTCTCCTTATAGCTTTCCTAACTGTTTCCTTCAAGTCTTTCCAAGGTTGAGAGACAAGGTATGGGAAGACACTGACAAAACTACTTACCTCTAGGAGTCAGGAGCTTGTACCATCTTGGCCTCCAGGATCCACTGAGGAGCCTGTAGGTGTAACAAACTCCACCTCTCTACACAGATCTGCAAGACCTGAGATTTCAGCTTACACAAGGGTCTCACTCTGCCTGGTGCTTCTACATCTGAGGGCTGATGCCTTCTACGGCACACACACACCAGCCCAGTTCAGGACTCCACATGGTTCAGCTTCTGGGAATGATCCTAATGTTACAAAATTCACCCTGTTATGTGGAAGGGCAACGTTTGATTCTCAGTCAATTTCCCTCAGACAAACTATTGCCTTGTTTCTTCAGAATAAAATCCAGTGAAGTTGGCTCAGACTTTGTTCCTAATTCTAAAATCCAACCTGAAACTTCTCCAAAGCACTTTATATTTACTCTTTTAGTCTTTGCTTTAATGAAAATGCAGACCAGCTCAACAGTATCTCTAAACGCTTCTTTACTTTCTGGAGAAGAACAACATCATGCCTTTGTTGCAATTGTTTTACTTCTGTCTTTGCTTCTGACAAAAGAATTTTCTTCCACATACCTTATCCAGTGTCAACATATAGAAATTGGTGATGTCATGCTCCTGAGCATAACGGATTCGGGCTCGGCACTCCTCTTCATCAATTAGCTCCCCAACATACTCATTAACAAATTCACCCTGCACAGAGAAAAAAAAAGAAAACAGGCTGCTAAGACATGACAAATTCCCTCCAAGACAGAGAGACCTTTGTGCTACCATACAGTTCCTGTTTTCTTTGTGGAAACTTCTTCATAAAAACTCTCCTCTGTGCTCTGCAGTCAGCTTGAGCTATAATTTTATTAACAGCCCTTAATTATAATTCCGTTTCACACACACACACAACAAATCACTTGACTTAAATTAAATAAATCAACAACAGCTATCAGATTATTCTTCGCACTGTGGGAAGAACTAATGTTGAGGAACAGCACAGCTAAAGCACAAGGGTAGTTCTTTGCTGCAAAGCTCAAAGCACTGCACAGCTGTGTTCCAGAAGGAACAGTATCCCTTTGGGGACCAAGCACACCGAGCAGCACGATGCACCTAGAACACCTGCTCCTGCAGTGCACGGCAGGAGTTCACCTGCAGTGAAGTACTACAGAGGCCATCAAAGGGAATCACAGCTCTGCTCCACTGGGAGCAACAGGTGCCTCCATTAAATAAATTAGTTTTGCTCTTTCCAGACTGTCTGTTAGAAGTGAAACATGAGGTGCATAAAATGGCAAAGAAATCCTTTAACCTATGTCACAGTAGGCAGTGAGGCCTAAACAGGACAGACTTGCAATTTTCCTAGATACCAATCCCCCCCCCCAGCAGTATGTTGTTTCTATGGTTTCTTTCTCAGAGACTCTTCTCCCTCTATGCCATCTTATTTCCTGTTTCACTTCACTCTTAGCTTTGGGGTTCTTCTTTGCAGTAATGCTCTTTTTCCTCTGTTCGACGTAGATGTGTGCCCACACAATAACTACTCTCTGGATTTGAAACATACATGCACGCATTTTAGCTGTCTCCAAGGTAGTACCTCCCACAATAATTATAGCATCTCTAAGATACTACACTTCGTAAGATTCAAGACTGACCTCAGCTTTTGATACAAGATTCTCATGCTAGAGAAGCCATGCTATTCAAGAATGGGGGCTGTGGGCATAATCACTGTTCCCTGTCTGGAAATCCTGGGCCCTGACTCCTAAGTCAGTATTCTGGTGTATTCATAAAGCCAAACTATCCATGCAGGCAGACCAAGCAATCACCTTTCTTGTCCGGTGGGACATTAACATACAAGGCATTTTCTTAGCTGAGCCAAAACATGCTCGTCAGGACTACACAAGTTAAATTCACCCGCCTCTTTCCTAAATGGCATCCAATGGCAAGTAAGTATTTCAAATTACAGAAGGCAGTTTGGCAATTTTTCACATCCATGAAAACTGGCAACGAGCAAGAGAGAAGTGGCAAGAGAAAACTCCACGCAGAAACAGGGCACGTACCTTCCTGATGTCTGTTTTGGCTTGTAAGCCCCAGCCTCGCGCCAGCGTGCGGAAAATTTGTACCTCGGGATACTGCCGCTTGGAGAAGCACTGGTTCTGACAGCGCTCTCCTGCAGGGCAGACCAGGGGGTGGCACTCGTAGAGCAACATACGATTGATGCATTCGGAGTCCAGGCCACATGGGTTTTCATCTGTTGGTTTACAGTTGCAACGTGGTATCTCAGACAGGTCTGCAGTGAAGATCTGCACCTTACCCACCGGCCGGTTCACCTTGAATGCACAAGAATGATGTCAGCTGCTTCAGAACAGGACGTCATGATAGACACTTCTATACCCAATCTTTGCCTAAGAGCTGACAGGCTGCAGTGCAAACTAGTGACAGCGAGGGGTAAAAGGAGGCGTACAGGCACGTATGCACTTCTGAGCACACAACTTAAAGAGGTAAACACTTAGATGAAAAAGTTAAGGAGGATGCAGATCCCCCCCAGCAGCACCACCTGGTACCTTGTGTATTCTGCATCCCCTGAGTGGGTGGAAAGGCTGCAAATTGTCCCCCTCCCATATCACTGTGACTACAGTGAGTGCAGGTGGTCCTGTCTTAAAATCCTAGCTATAAATGAAAAGTGCCAGCAATCAGCTAAGCTTTCATAGCTTGAAACATAAAAGAAGGAAGGAGCAGAGGGAAACAATGAAAAAGAGGAAGACAGTCCTTGAGTCACTGGTTTCTGATCTCTCTGTGCCCACGTCTTTATCATATGCACCTACTTGGCCCAAGCTCTCTGCTCAGATCACCTCATACCTGTTGGAGATCTTTGAAGAAATTAGTGCTCCAATCCTACCTCAAAGATGGCCTCAAGCCTGAACAGTTCCTCAAAACTCCACAAAAAGTTTGATATTCTAGCACATATATCAGATTTAGTATTTTTGTTCAACTGATACAGGAAAACAACAGTACAAGTACACAAAAAAACAAAAAACAGAAGTGAAAGACACTGCCACACTCCACAGTGGGTTACCATCCTCCCCTCTGCTCCACTGTATCTGGACTGTCTATCCCGCACTGCCTTGCCACCAGCAGCACTCGATATTTGAGCACATGGCGTTATTCCATCTCTCTCCCATAAAACCCCAGACAGGTAGAGAGACTCTTCTTTCACATCACACAGCTGACATGGAACAGCACAGAGACATCCAGGTCTGTTCCAGTACAGCAGAGTACCTCTGTTACTGGTGTCCAGCTTCCACAAAGTTCTGCAGACACGTGAATTGTTTCTGTAGAGGATGACTGAAGATGCCAAGGCAGAGTAACTTTTATATACAGCCAGATTCCCCAAGAGTAGAAATATTTCTGTATATCTGTAATTCACCTGCACTGACAGCTCAGGAATTCTGCACCTGCCCTTCCCCCCCCAACCTGCCCTCACCTTGATGTGTTTATAGGGGGGAGGTTTCTTGTCATTCTTTTTGTCCTCCTGAAGCTGTCTCAGTTCCTTCTGTGCCTTCAGTTCTTCAAACCTTACTGCAGCTTCGTGAAGAGCTAAGTGAAATAACAGGGTGTGTTATGAGGTGGGCTGCCAGAGTCCACCCAGCAGTCACAGCTCCACAAGCAAACCTCCCTGGCAGAACTTTTAGAGGCAGAGATTCACAAGGAGAACAGGATAAATCAGTAGAGCAGTAACAGGTGATAACAATAACTGTGGGGAAAACATTTTGGAGATATCCGAACTGTCAGCTTGCTTTGCCTTGTTTTTGGGAAGAGGTGAATTCCTAACACTCAAGTGCATTTTTATATACAGATAATGAGTGTACTAGGCACAAGGAAACTGACAGAGCAGCAGAGGAGCTATGTCAGAGCTGAAAAGCACTCAAGATCTGCACACCCATGTCCATTTCTGTGAACTCAGACCAATCAACATTCCAGGTGTGTAGGATGATAGATAAGCAGCACTTCATTCTGCAAATTTAATTTAGCGTTAGCTCTAAAATGATATTTGTCTCTGTTACAAGAATATCACTTCTCCAAACAGAAGAGAGAAACAGAACATGCACCTTCCCAGATGAAGACAAATTACCTTTCTTGTATATGCCATCCACACCCTTCCCCATCTTGTCTTTGCTGCTGACATCACCTTCCATGTACGGGAACACACGGGCCTGGTGGGTCCACAGGTAATCCTTGGAGCCAAAGAACAGCACAGGGAACTCGCCAATGTCATGTTTCATTTTCTGGATGTTGACAGGAATGGTCCTGGGATGGCAGATCTCAGCTGGCCACCACCTACAACAGATGGGAAGGCAGATGAAAAATGTGACTCCCCATTTCCCATGTCCCAAAAGCACATTACTGCATAGAGACGGGGAAAATTGTGAAGGCTACCAGCAAGGCTGGAGGGAGAAGAGGAAGGCATGTGCTTCAGCTGCTACATGCATGCAAAAACATCAGAAGCTGCTTCACTGTACCCTGCAGAGAGAAGCAGCTTCTCACCTCAATCATCACGATCCCTGCACGAAGAGGGAACAGGGACAAGTCTGTTCTACCTTCACCTACCTGTAGCGCCCAACTTTCACCCAGACGACTTCCTTGTAGTGTGGCTTTTTGCCTGCCTTGCAATCATTACAATACCAGCTTCCCTCTGGCATCTCAATGTTTAGACACTCACGGTGAAATGCAGCTGGGCATGACTCACAGCATAAGAGGCTGCCCCCTGCAAAGAAAGGAGGAATTTATCAGGGTTCTTGTGCAGAAGCCCTGGACTCCACAATTCCAAACAGTAATGGCTGGGAAAACAGCACAGTGCTCTTCTGCAAACCCTCTTTTGACAGCTCATGCTCTACCTACGCTGCCCAAAGAACCCTCCTAAAGATCCAGAAAAAGTCGTAATGGGGATCCTTAAACGGGGATGCATAGGAAGACAAGCTGTTCTGAGCAGTTCTCTCTGGCACACTCTGCACAGACCAAGCTTCTGCCTGCTGTAATGATCTCTTCCCACAGCACATCTGCTGCTCTTTTGTCATTTATGTCAGGGCCTCATGCGGTGACAGGGAACCAAGCGCACACCGCCTCACCTTCCGAGCAGACAAAGCACCAGCTGACGTTGACGTGCTCATGGTTGCGGCAGCCCCTTCGTGCAGTGAAGTGATTGGGACAGATGATGCTGTTGGAGGCGAGGACCACGGACCCAGCAGCGAGGCAAAAGTCATTGGAGTGGTACGCGACCGGACACCGCACACAGCGCATCAAGCGACCTAGCACCGGAACACATCAGAATCCTGGTGAATCTCTAGAGAAGGCTGAGTCTCCATTTCCTCCCATACCTAGTCTCTATTGGTATCTGAGCTGAAAACAACTAGCCACAGGTGATTTTTGGAAATGGAAATTGACTTTTAATTTCTACAGAGCATCTACAACGTACTCCCTGTATTTCTATCAAATTAATGCAAGAAAACACACATAAAAATAGACCTGCATTTGTATGTAATATATAGGAAATCAAATTATTTGGAAGTGAAAAACCTTCTGCGCCCTGTTCAGAAACAGTTCAAGAGTTCACAGACCAGGATTGCTTTGCGTCATACACAGATAATAAGTAAATCAGTGCAAACAATAATTAGAGAGTGGGTATTCCAAGTGCTTAACTGAGTGTAATGAAGACAATCCAGGAAGTTTCTGAAAACATAGGCACTTGCCTCTCTATCAGATTTTACTCTGAAATCCCAGAAAGGAGAACTCAGAACTGCCTGAAGGCCTACTTTGTCCAAGACTGCTCAGCATCTTTTCAGTTCCTCCCAGGAAACTACTGACAGGGAGAAGAGGTGAAAAGAAAGGGGTAAATCTGACCACTGAAAAACAACCGCCAGAGGGACACAAGGCAAATGTTCATCTGAGAAGGGGTCAGCTGTGGGCTTTATGCGCTGATAGCTTCTTCTGTTTTAAGTACTGACAGGTGGGAGAAGACTTTAACACAGAGCCTGAGGGTAAGAATACAGCTGATATTATCGGCACTCATCCCAAGATACCAAAGATTTAAAACATAAATAATAAAAAAGCAGTTTTAAAAGCAAACCATGAGCGTTTAAATAAAAAGAAAGAAAAGGAAATAAAACAATTACAATTTTTACTACACTGCTCTCTGTGCCATTGCCTTAATAGCCACTGTGGCTAAGCAGGCACTGGCTCAAGCACTGGCACAGTGAGAAGTACACAGGAGAAACACTAGTGTCCATGCTGCTCTACTGAGAGGAACATGGCATTGCTAGACATTCAGGCATTCAGAGTGTCTGGCCAGGCAGGAACGTTTTCGTTGCTCTATCTGACCATCAGGAGTGCTGATGAGCAGCAGCATTGCCCATGGACCCCACTTCTCCCACCCCGAGAAGCACAAGCTACAGCAAGCCCTGTGGAAAGGACAGTACAACAGCAAAGAACTAGCGGACCAGGTCCCTTCAGGTGGACATGAAACAAAGAAAAGGCTTCTAAATGCTTCCCGGGGACCACAGGAGAAGATTCCAGTACCTTTAGATGCAGAGATGTTTGTCGGGTTAGCAGCATGACAAGTCATGCATATGTGCAGAGAGCATCGGAAGCCCTTGTTCTGCGTGACTGTGGGTGGATACTTCTGTATGCACTCTTCATGGTAATATTTCCCACAAAGGGGCAGCAAGCACCGTTTCACATCTTGCCCGCAGCTCTTGCACACAAAGCAGGTGTGGACTCCTAGAGAAAGAGCAGGCATATAGAATGGCCAAATAAA
Source organism: Numida meleagris (assembly GCF_002078875.1). Taxonomy (NCBI): domain Eukaryota; kingdom Metazoa; phylum Chordata; class Aves; order Galliformes; family Numididae; genus Numida; species Numida meleagris. Next base: position 9,669,794 of record NC_034420.1, read on the forward strand.
AATGTGTTGCTTCTGCCAGGGGACGTATCAGCACAGTACAACCCCCCAGCCTGCTGCATATAACCCAAATCACAGGTGTCTGCAGCCCTGTAAGTTTCAGTGTAAGTCTAGACTGAAAACACCATCTCTTGCCCACCACATTCTGGACATTCCCACCCTGCATGCCTCAAAACAGTAAGATCAGTTAATTAGAAAATAATCATCAAACCAATAACCAGAGAAGTGACAGCCAGGTAGTTGCCTTACAGCAGGTGGATCATTTCAGCAAAAAGAGCACCAGTTACAGAGGCACTCCGGAAAGCTGTATACCTGTAGAACACTCATTGCAGATGAATTTGCCTGTTGGCATCTCAGAGAGCCCAAGGCACTGCAGGTGGAAAGCACCACAGCACTGAGCTTCACACAGCAGCAATTCCCCTGGCTTCTCGCAGATCTGTGGGGAAGAAAGGACATCATCAGCTCTGAGCAACCCCTTCCCCTACGCACCCCACACAACTGACAGCAGAGCTCCTGTAGAAAAAAGATGAGCGTTCTCCTTATGACAGTAAGTTCAGGTGGTTTGCGTGTCACCACTGCCATCTGCTATCCCGTCCCTACTACCATGCATCAGCTAAAACGAATCATATGTTGGTCAAATCTTCCCAACATCCTTAAACTCCAGCAGGATGAGAGGCAATCACACAGGAAAGGCTCAGTCCAATTAGCCTACTAGTTAATTGCTGTCAAAACCCTCAGAATCACACAGCCCCCAAAGAGCACCTTGAGGCCGCTTGGGCTTAGCTAGGGCGTAGGTGTATACCAACACTAACATTAAAAAAACCTTTAGAGAAACAAAGTTTCCAAGAGATCTCCTCAAGGAGGCTACCTGACACACGTTCTCCTTGAGAGCTGCTCCTCCTCCACGCTCCCCCTGGATCTTTTTGGACGAAGGCACTCCATGGTCATTCTCAGACCCCTCCTCGTGTCCCCCCTTAGGGCTTGTAGAAGTCCCATGAACCAATGTCTCCCCCTTTAAAAGGAAATTCAAAATTAGGGGCTGTCGGTGCTTCCTGCCCTGACCTGCAGATTACAAATCCAGCCATCAAGCACGTAAAAGTCTGGCAGTCAGTGTTACCCACCCTAGAGAGAACAAGTTCTCATATGGTACCACCAAAGGGCTTACAAGGAAGGAAAGGAAGAGCTCTTAAGTTTATTAGATCATTATAAATACACACTGAACACATTTTTTTCCTGTGCATAATCCCTCTTTGAGGAAGGAAAGTCAGGGCTGAGGAGGAACAGTATTATCATTCATAGATACGTATCAGGCAGGCTTGCATAGTCTGAAAATCACGTCCATCAATGCCAGAGAGGCATCCTGAATGCTGATGTCTGCTTGCATTGAAAATGCTAGAGAAAGATTGCAAGAAATCCTCATTGCAGTTTTCCTTTAGCAATTAAATCAGACTTCTCTTAATACTCTTCACAGTGTGTACTTGTAGACTTCACTGTTGTCAGGACAGGCAACTAGCAGCTGGGAAGTGGGAGCAAGCCCCAGCTGCCCCTCCAGAGCGCATTGGTCTATGAGCCATTCACACTGCACCAACATACTGCTTTTAGGAACCAAGCAGGTGCTTCCAGAAGGAACATTTCAAAGACTTTGCCTCATCTGTTTTTGAAATCTTGGCTCACTGCAGATAGCTGAATGATCTCAGCACACAACTCTTCCTTGGGTCAAAAAGCCATGCCTACTGTATGCCCAGAAACAAGGCTGTAGACTTTCAAGACCTTGTTAGGAATTGAGACTCCTAGAAGGAGCAGCAGCCACCACTCTCATACCCTGGAGCCTGCTCAGGGCCAGGTGCCCAACTTACAGTCACGAGAGGGAGCTCTGAGTTACCTTCTGCATGCAAGAATACTCATGTGAGTTGCAGTACCACTGATGTTCATAAACTCAACTGAATACACTCCGAACACCTTATTAGTCTGGGCAGAACAAGCTTTGGGAAAGCTTTATGTTCTTAAGTCAGAAGAACGCGAAGCCAGCATTCTGGTCAGGTAGCAATGCTTCCTTTGCCTGATTTTTCATTCCTTGAATGCAGCAGAATGTTTTCATCTGGGAATCTTTTAAAACCATGTAGAGCAATGATGCACAAACACACTGACAGCATATTAAAGCACACAATACAAATATGAATGGTGTAAGTTTGCTTTATTGAGCACAAAAAAGAAAACTCCCGGCTACAAACTACTGACAATCCCATATACCATATGGCGAACAACCTCACAGACTATCATCACATACACGCTGGAGGGCTGGCAGTGATGCAGCCTGCAGGAATACTGAGAAGGAGCACATCATTTCCTGCCACTCTAGCCCTGGCAGAGGGAATGGAAAGGTCTCTACAGCACTGGTAACCATCGGCTAACAATGTAACAGCTGCCTCTGCATACAGTGGCATCTGAAGTGCTACCTCTGGTACTGCTGTTCTGCAGCTAATTTCTGCTAAGAAGGGTGTGGTCTGACACAAGACAGGCCTCTGGCTCAAACACTTGACTTGGCTCCTGGAATGCTCCAGGAGCAGCGCCAGTGACCAGTGCTCCAGGGACTGGTTACAGCTCAGGTCCTCCTATTCCTACACAGGTGCTCCCTCTTCTGCTCAGCTCAGCAGTGACCTCAGGGTTGCAGGGGTCACTGTAAGGAAGAACAAGAGCAGAGTTAATCAGCTACTGGTATGGACAAACAATGTCAGCTACAGCTTCTACCCTGTGCTGGGGCCCCAGTGCTACAGACACAAAGTAAGCTTGGCCATTCTCATGGTCACTGAGGATCCCTCCAGAGGAGCAAGGCGCTGGTTAACAAGCACCACTCCTCCTGTGGTTAATGACTATCTTCCCACTGTATCAAAGGTTTCAAAAGAGTTTGGGAAGGAGGGAGAGGAGATATTCAGATTTGCTAAAGCTATGAGAGATACAGAACTGGTTCATCCTTCTGTCTTTCTACTACCACTGCTAGAACTGCTTGTAATGAACTCAAGCCATGTTTTATATGCTATCTGGAATGACAGACTGAAACGCATCTTAAGTTACATACCATGAACCAGTAACCCTCTCTTCAGAGCTGAAAATACTTGTTGTCAGCAAAAATCTTAACAACTGGGCCCACACCATCCAGTGTCACAGCATGCTCTAGGCCTTATCTTTTCAGCCTCATGATATTCTTTTTAGTTACACAAGTACCTGGCCAGTCTGTACATTTCACATGTCAGGGATCTTGGTGTATTTTTAATCAGTACCCCCAGAAACACAAAGGGAAGGGAGCGTCAGAGCTGGACAGGGTGGACAAGGCCAGATTTTTTATGCCTGGCGAACAGGGAGAAGGGGATCACCATCCAAGGCCAGGATTCAGAAGGATCAGTCACACCATTCTCCCTGTTTCCCCTTGCCAGAATGAGCACTGTGAAGCAACATACCTCCTACAGGGGGCAGGTCTCATTGTCGATCTTCTTCCAGAGTTATTTCTGCTGTTGCATCTGGCACATCCTTAAAAGCCTGGCCCTTCCTTTGGCACAGCCTGACCTTGGCACACAACCTTGACAACCATTTCAACAGCATTTTCCATCTCTTTTCTTGGTCTCTTGCTGCCCCGATGTTGTGAACTTGCATTCCCGGCTCCACAAAAATGGAAGGGCAGAGAATGCTGCGCAGTTCAGCCCAGGTAGACAGGCTTTCCTCTGCCCTCTGAAAGCAGCTGGATCCAAGGTTTCATTGTGCTGTACCATCCAAACATCTATTTGTTGTAGCACCACTCAGAAGAAAATGAGGTTCCTGCCTGGTGTGCGGACAGCCACTTAAGGACCAGTGTGGTGTGAATGCCAAGTGAAAGTGTAATCACATCTCTACAGCAGCCCAATACTCACCAGTATCCATGCACTTACCAAAACCAAGAGGTGAACACTCACCTCAGCGGCTCAAGAAACACGATCACAGAAAAAGGGACGTTGGTAAAAGGTGCCAAGTATTGACATTATATAACTTCAGGTACTCAACATACATCTAAGGCTGGAGGCAGTTAAGACTCCCTGGGCTTCCTCTGCAGTGAGCAGTGAGTGCAACATTCAGAGCTGTGGCCTACCTGCCTTGCTGCTCTGAATTGCCTCCTCATTTCTTCACTATAGAAGACGTGGAGAGAATTTACTAGCTTCGAACTGAGCCAGCCTCTCAGAGGGTGCCTAACAGCAGACAGTGTTAACTACCCTCCAGCACTGGCAAAGATATTTGTACAGGCTTCTTTGAAACATGATTCCAGGTGAGCACACTTCAGAAACAAGTGACCAGTGCTCTTAAAACAGCACAGGAAGGCTTATAGGGCACAGAGGTATTACCCCAAACTTTATCACCCCCATCAGAAATGCTTTTCAAAAAGCAGTGGCAGTGGACCTCAGAGCAGCTGGCACTGCTGAGGTAACTGGTGTGGTGTTTGTGCTCTGCTGGAAGCCATATAACAATAACAAATATAACAATATATATCTATAATTGGCTCCTGAAATACATACTGACTATCCTGACAGAACAGCCTGCTGCTGAACCTGGGCCACTGGAAGTGAGAGGCGATGCTGAGAGAGGCCCGGAGGCGTCCCACCTCTCTCAGGAGAAGTCTTGCTTCCCCTACACTTGGTGATACCTGGCTCACTCCTAAAAGGCAAAACGTGCTTGTCAGAGATATTTGTATGCCAGCTTTGCTATGATGCAGTAGAAGGGAGTTGCCCCAATTATCCCTTTCTGCTGGATGGCAGAATGTAATCAGAGGCTCCTGCGAGCAGTCACAGACAGTTCCCCCCATCCCCTCCAACATGGCTCTGAGCTCACCCTGGCATGCAGGGCAAGTAGAAGAGTCTAAAGTCCACATCTAGTGCTTGCACTTCATAACGGTGTGCAAAAGGGCAAGATACCCACCACCAGAAGACAAGTACTTTTACAGCAGTTAGGCCTTCTGACATGCAAAGCAAGATGCCAGTCAAACCTTTGTTCTGCCATATCAGAACAGCCTTTCTCCTGGAGAACTAGCAGAGCAGCAGCTTAAAAATTGAGCCTGAGTTAAGCAGCTATCACGAAATAATTACTAATCAAGGTGATACCTCCAGCTTCAACCCCAGCTCATGCAGCTACATCAGGGAGACAAAGTCCCAGCTGAGACACTAATCTCGCATTCAGCCAGTTAAAGACTACTTGGCCTAGGCTCTGCACAGCACCCTGGGAAGTAGCAGACAGGTTAAAGGGATGACAGTGTGTAGGAAAACCCAACGGTACCTCAGAGCGTGGGGTCACCCCCAGCCTCTCCCCATTTTTCTCCTTCTTGGAATGTACTGCAGCAGAGGAATGGCGTGGTCTCTTCCGCTTGCGCTGCTTCTCCAAAAGCTTTTCAGAAGCTGGGATGCAACAGAAAGACCATTCAAGAAAAATGCAGAAATAACAATTTGCTTGCTCACTACGGGCCTACTAACTTCCACACCCTGACTGCATCAGGCTGGCTCCTATTTTCTTTAAGGACATAAAGCCCGGGGCAATGCAAGCCTCCAAGGCAGATCTGCCCTTTGTCCTGCAGCCAGAGGACCTGGATAACACTGACTCATAATGGTTTCACTATGAACTGTTTTGCTGAGCTGCAATCATCACCATCACCGACTTTCCTGAGACAGCCCCAAAGCAGAAATGAAGAAATGATACCCCACCAAGCTTACATTGCTATTCAAATGCTGCTAATTATCTCCTCCTGTCATTAAGCAATAAAAATTTCCTCATGTTCACACCAGTGTGACATAAAGGCACGTGGAGGAGGGAATACAACTGCACAGTTGTCCACTGGACAGAGCAGGCAATGTTGAGCCTGGTCAGAGCATGCCATCAGGCAAAAAGCACGTTGGTACAGCACCTGTGGTGACGAGTTTTCGTCAACCATTCACACTAAAAATGGAAAGTGAACATCTTCCCATGGAAATGTGAACCTAACACCTCCACTTTCCATAGAGCAGTAAAAATATATATATACTTCTGGATAAACAATTGTACCTATTTCTTCTGCCACTGCCTCAGCTAAGGCCTAGGACATATAAAGCCTAACACACACAACTCCCTCTAAAGCCATAGGCACTGACACAAATCACATCAATGCAGCTCAGCTGCCCTGCGTTCACTTACCTTCTCCCAGGTCTGGGAAGTGGGCTGGTGAGTACAGCTCCGAGCTGTCGCTCTCCGAAGGGCCAGTGCCCTACAAACACACAAGAAACAATTCACCAGATGCAAACCAGAGATGCACACTCCTCAGCCAATAAGCACCCTTACAAATGACTGCAACAATTATTTCAGATCATGAATTCAACAATGGTTAACAACTTTTCAAGAAGACATTTGGTTTGAGTGCCTGACAGATCCCACATGGAAAAGTCAGGCAAGGAGGAATGCTGAGTTTGCCAGGTCTCGTGCACACCAGCATCCCTCAAGTTTCCTGAGCTCTCCTCAAAAGGCTGCTAACACCCCATAGGGTGCTGGGAATAGAGACTCTCTTCTGGTCTGACATTTTTATGAAGCCTATCACTGAATTGTTCTGCTCTCTGTATTACTGCAACCACAATGACTGTATTAAGACTGCCATGGAGAAAGAGAGAACGAGAAAGGCAAGAAAACTGTTATTAACCAACCTCAGAAACAGTGATGCTATGCCTTGTACACATACAATGCCCGATATCAGTCTTTGTTATCTGCTTTCTCCAAAGCATGTCACAGGATTTTGAGTATTTAGCAGAGAAGGTCGGAAAATTCTTAAAAAAAAAAACCTGCGTCTAGCATTGCATGCTACATGTGTTACAACTCAAGCCTCTACCCTGCTACAAGTTCTATGCTTTTGTACCATGCATCAGCCAACTTGGGAATGTAACAAATGAAATACTATTCCGAGAACATCTGACAGAAAAGGAAAAAGCCTTAGGTTCAAGTTACAATGTAATATAACAGCCATTCCCTGCGACAGAAAATCGCTGCCCACAGCTTCCCAGCCTGCATTCAGATGACTCATTTTTCCATATAAATCAATGGAGAGAAGAGACTTCACAGCCAAAAGTCCCCAGTCCCCATTACAAGTGGGAAAGGGTGGGGAACACCTCTGTATTTAGCAGATTTCTTCACCATAACGCAGCAACCAGCACCGTTGGGAAGGGCGGACCTTCACTCCTGGGCCACAGCCAGCAGCACACGCAGCAAACTGCCCCGTGCCTCCCACTCAGCAGGGCCTGCTGTCTGGGCTCATTTTCTATCCGACTTTCAGAAGTACTGGAAGAAAAATACCTTCTTTGGGGGAGTCCACTCCTCCTTCTTTGGCATAAAGGCAGTGTCCAAATCATTGGATTCCAAGAGCTTTTTCGTGGGCTTCCTTTGACGCTTGCTCTCAAAGTTTCCTGCAATAAAATTCTTGTTAGATAAATGGGGATTTTCTTAGCTTCGGTCACGCTAAGACCATTAAGCAAATGCCAGACAGCAGTTCAAAACAATCCAATTCACCTTGTCTTTTGGAGCACAAGCTCCTCAGGGAAATAAAAAACACTTCTACAACCTGCACAGAAACAGACCTCCACTTGGACCACCTTCATGTGTACCTCGATATTTAATATAAAAAAATCCATCCACGGAAGAGAGGCCATGAATTTAAAGCCAGCAGGTAACCATCCTGGCAGCGCAATTCACACTGTGATTTCACAACAGCTTCACCAGCACAACCCAGCCCTCCCACCGACAAATACATCCCAGCTTCCACTCCCACGCCACCCGCATCAGTATTCATGCTGCACACAGTGAACAGACTGAAGGACGTGCTCTCAGACAGAACTACCTGGGACAAGATACTCCAAGCGATCCAGCTGCAGGAGCCAACCTCCTGCTCAAACTTTGTGCTAGCCACTGGGAGGCACCAAGTTGCTAGACATGGGCAGCAGCAAACACTTCAAAGGACCAGGAAATGGCGATGCTCTGTGTGCAAGGCACTCCATGGAAACAGCCCATTACCTATCCTACCCTGCTCATCTGCTTCCTTAGTCAGCTCGGCTCCACCTGCCCTATGACACACGGCTCTGCACACAGTGACACCAAAGGCCTCAGCCACCTCACGGAGGGACAGCACGTCATCGCTCTCTGCCACAGCCCAGGCTCTGCGGGCCTCAGCAGGTTCCTCTGGAGTGGGAAGATATACAACCTCTGCATACTGCATGTCTGCAACCACTGCTGCATTGTGGGCTGTGCCTGCATCTCCCACCTCAGGTTCCCTCCTTTAATCATTGCAGGCTTTTCCCTTCCACCCCCCTCTGCCCCACAAATAACAGACTCAGTGCATGCAGCTCTCTCTGCCTGCTTGGTCTATTATTATAGATACGTAAGTGTATCTACATACATTATCTACATGCATTTATAATTACAGAAGTAAATATTTACAAATACATGTTTTAAACAAAGTAAAAAAAAAACAACAATTGGCCCTTTAGAACATAAGTGGCGTTTCCCTACAAGCTTACATAGCCAGAGCACTGCAGCTTTGACCTTGGACAAGTCTTTAGACAGAACACTAACAACAGAATCACAACGAGCCACTTCACTGGGTCACACATCTCACCTGCCCTCTTTTATTCTAGCACCAGTAACGGTCTCTGAATAAAGCAAAGCAAACAAAACAGAGATCAGCAGCTACTAACCTTTCCACTTGGGCTGAAGCAACATTTCGATTGAACTCAGGACACGCTCACTTATGGGAGCAGAACAACACAATCTCCCACTTACCTGATTTCAGGAATCTCTCCTCTGCATCTGGAGAAGCAGAAACTTCAGAAACGTCGGAGGAAGACAGCACGAGCTCTGGGAAATCAGACTGCCCTTCTATGAGCTGCTCATTGGGATCAGCGGCATGGGGCTCTAGTTCTGAGAAGGAGCACTCCGCCTCAAGGATGGGAGGAGACTCTTTGGTTGAAAATGGAGTTGAAACCAAAGGACTTGGCCCCCGTTGGGTCTCTCTGTCAGGACTGCGCTGTGCAGGAAGACCTCCTTCAAATCCAGACCTTGCCACAGAATTCACCTAACACAGTGGAACACGTTGGTGAAAACATCCACCCTGCACAGCCCTGCATGCAGCACAAGCACCCAGCAAGCAAGACCAGATGAAAGCATGTAAACTGGAGCCCAACAGAAAAAAGCCATGAAGAGACACATTTGTCTTAACATACCTTTTGCAATTGCTCCTGGCTTTTCTTTGACTTTTTCTTGGGTGCAAATAAGTGATCGTATTCTTCTGCATATTCCAGAAGTCGTTTACTTGGCTTTCTAAGGCGTTTCCTCTCTGAATGTACTAAGAAAAAGGAAAGCAGCTTCAAGACTGTGTTTCTGAGAATATCACAATAAAAAATCCTCCTCATGACCTGCAGATAACAGCTGCTCCTGCCTTCTCTTTCAGAGCTCCATGCGGGAAGAGCCCTAACACAGCCCTCGAATATTCAAGCTTCCTATTTCCCCAAGCCTGACATGGCAGCTGTGAATGCTAAGGACCATGGTGACCCCGAGCACTTCAGACACCTGACTGAAAGGCTCCTAGCAAGGTGACCCAACATCACCTCACACAACCTACACTCCTTGTAGTACTTTCACCAAAACCTCCATCTGTTAGAAACTCAGATTCATCACTCTACTTTTCCTGTCAATCCAAACTCCCTTGGGTTTATGTGCAGGGACATGGGAAAATGCTGCTCTCCCTAACACATTTCAGTTGCTGGCTCCACCAGTGCCGTGCCAGCCCAGCTCCTTCCCTTCCCTTCCCTCCTCCCCAGTGCATTTTCTCATGTACTTCAAGAGCCCTGAACTCCCCATCTGCTATTGAAAGCCTATTTTTTCCTTTTGCTTCCCAACAACAGGTTCTGCATTGAGATCACGATGTGATGAGGGAGCTAACTGTCCTCCAGAGAGGCTGCAAGATCCTCAGGGCTCAGACATCTTTTTTCTTGCAATGGTGCAGTGCTGTGCAAGTGTCAAGGAAAAAGCCTGGCACCAGCTATTTCCCTGATACAAACAGAACCACTCACAGAGAGCTCTGCGGAAGGGCCCTGACATCATGTCATCTCTACTTAACGAGCTGCAGAAGCAAGATGATGCTTATTTAACTTTCTCAAATACCTGTGACTTTTCCTCTTTACTGGTTTTCACAACTATTCTGCCTTACTGTCAGAAGACCACTCCCACTCACACAAACATTTGTGGTCCCCTGGAAGTTCGCAGTAAGTTTTCTATTCTTTACTTCCGTTCCTACATAGGAGGTGGGTTTTTGTTTTTTTGAGCAGAAACATTTCATTAAAAAAAAAAAAAAAGCATTCCAGTGCAACACTTAAGAGCAGGGATGTTGGACAAGATTGCTACGCCTTATTGTGGCTTTGTGGTTAAACAAGTATGAAAATCTCAAACTTGGCCAAAAGAGAAGAAAGGAACCACCTTTCCCAAACACAACTATTTTCAGCTGCTAATTAACCCTCTGCACAGGTAGCCAGGTGCAGCCCACATTGGCACGTAACCAGTTCTAGGCCGAGTGCCTTCACTGGTGACTACTGAGAGCCTCAGAACCAGCCAGCAGCACACACAGCACTGCAGCAGAAAGTGAGGCTTAACTGCATTATTCTTCCCCTCAAAGTCACTCCTGTACAAATGCAGTCTGAATGGCAGTGGCAAACCGCACACCTTCAGAAGCTGTTACTCGTGCACGTTCTCAATCAGCAAACGCGACCAGCCCTCACTTCTGCCTTATTTAGCCTAAACCCCACTACAAATTTTGCATCAAAAATACGCCGGATGTTGCTTTCAGCTACGACGAGGACTTGCATTGATCGAGCTCAGTAGAAATTACACAGTTGTGAATGCAATCTTTTGTGGCCCCTTCCACGCCTGCCTGTGGAGGAGGAGGATTAGTCACGTCTCCTCAAAGCCCTGGCACAGGGAGGAAAGCCGCTCTCTTCTGCGAGCAGCACTTCCAACGTCCACACCGCTCTCCCTGCTTCCTACATAATCGGCCTTGTCCAAAACAAAAGACCGGTTTCCACGAAGGGACTTCTCACAGCTTCAGCTTGCTCCCATCAGCTCTGCCCCGGGGATGTCACAGCAGCCCGGGCAGCTCCTCACACAGAAGCTTCAGTGCCCGCTTACAGCACATCGCTATGGGTACGGCTCAGGCGTGCTCCTGAGGGCAGGTGCATGGATTGCACCGCAGCTGCTGACCTGCCGCTCCTGCAAGCAGCCCCAGGCCCCGTGCCGCCCCAGCCAGCTCCATGCTGCAATGGGAGCCACCTGTCTTCTGCTGCAGTTCCTCTCCTTTTCTCCATGCACTGCTACTACCTCTTAGCAGCTCTCCTCCAGCTCTCTCTGCAGACTCGCACCTTTCACCTCTCAGCAACATGCAGGGATGCTTCAATTGCCAGACCACCTGGAACCTACCAGAACCCAGCTGTGCCTTTATACACGCAAGGAGCTCGGTTCACAGACACAGCCCCTCCGTGCAGCCCCACCCCAGAATAACGCACGCTTCCCACTGCCTTTATAAGGACTTAAGTCCTCAAAAACACACAGCCATGGCCAGAGTAGTTGGTAAATGATTAAGCTTGCCATGATTTCAAAACAAGATTTTTACCCAGTGTGTTACACCCTGTGGGCTCATTTTCGGTGCCTGTTGTGACTTGCCTTGGTCCTGTGACCATTAAAGCCAGGTGTTGTCTTCCCTGTACTGACGCAGGTGTGCAGCAACCACTTGCTAAGGGCACAACACATCAGAACGGGCACACAGTGAACAGAAGTGAAGAAGTGCACACAGGTTCTGAACTCTGCCCATCACTCATTTGTGACAGTACTGGCAAACAATTTAATTTTGTTTGGCGAAATCTTTGTAAAAAAAAATCATTTTAGTGTTTTCATGAAGGCTTGCTTCCCTAGGTTCTTTGAGAATGGCATGTGTTAAAGGTGGTTCTGCTGGACCTAGTCCTCTCCCTGTGTTCGTTGTTTTGTTTTGTTATGAGGAGGGAGGTAGTTTTTATTGCATTTTTGTTTGGTTTTGCTTTCCAACCAAATTTCCAGCTTTAGTAACCCTTTAAAATCTCACTCATCTCTGTGGGCAAGGCAGGGTTGTCTGACCTTGTGCTCCCCACACTTCCTTCTTCCATGGCCACCTCCCTTGGGATGAGGTTGCCTCACCTGCATCCCAGGCTCCCTGCAGCTGTCCTTCTCTTCTCCCCTTTATCCCTCAGACAGCCCCACCAATGCCATGAGTTAGGGAACGTGGGGGGTTCCTCTGTTCATTATTACCAGCTAATAAACTTCCATACTAAAATACAAAACAAAGCAAACAACAAAAAGTACCGTCTTAACGAAATCCTACACTCTAAGTCAAAACTTTCTAGAGCTGATTTATCCAGCTAAGACCAAACATGCAGAAGACAGTATGAAGGGATACACTGAAGGAAAAAAAAATCCTACACTTGGAAGGATGATGTTTTACCTTTCACTGTGGAGGAACTAACCATGTTATATATTTAAACTTTCTAAGCAGAAGCTAAGCAAAATTCCATCATCCCTTCAGCTTTCATTCTCTGTGCTTACAGGGAGTCCCAGAAAAACCCATGTCACTCTTCAGCTCACAGAAATATATATAGCTCCACGTTGTCAAACAGCCCAAAATTCTGTAACTTATACTTTAAATGAAAAATTATAAAATGTATACAAATACACATTCTGGCGCAAGTCCAGCTCCCTTACCTTGTGCAGAGAATTCAGACTGGGGAGCAAAGTTGCCAAGCTTTGTTTCTGAGTCCATCACACTGTTGTTTGGCTTACCACATACATTCAAACGTTTCTCAACTAAGTCTAAATGATTCTCATAGTCCTGAACTGTTAGGTCTCCCTCAAGCACCTTTGAATGAGGGGAATGCCTACGTCCCAAGCACTCATTTCCCTTCAGTGAAAAGCCATGAGAATTCAGGCCCAAGGCACTCTCCAAGTTTCCTTTTTCCCTAGATCTACTGATGTGCTTATTAGATCTAGCACTGCTTTGGTTAAAACGCTGCCATCGCTTTTTAGGTGCTACGTGATTTACATCATTAGCCTCATCACCAAGAGAGCTCTCACTATTTGCCTCTGAATCCAAGTCTGGACTCTCCCCATTTTCAGCAGAAGTGCATCTCTCAGTATTTCTACCAGCTTCGGGTCTCCTTCCAATACGACCTAAATTGTCATCAGATAAACAAGCAGAGTCTTCATCAGTTGAATGTTCTGTTAAATCAACAGACTCTTTCCTCTCAGTATCTTCTGCTTCATTACCTAGAGGACTGGTAACCAAACCGTGCACGCGGAATGCATGTTCTCCTGAATCTCTGGATAACCGACTTAACAACTTACTTGGCCCTCCGGGTTTTAAGTCCTTTCTGTTTGAAACTGTTTTATCTCCAAGCTTTGATGACTGCTTAGATTTTGAACAGTTGCGTTTGGGCACGCAATTTGTGCCATTTGTCCCAGAAACAGCAGTATTCGCGGGCTCCCTTTTACCAGTACCAATCCCCGTTAACTTGGTTGGAGGATTGCGTGAAAATGAGGAGTTGCTTATACTGGAGGAGTTCGGATTGACCGTTTCCTGGGCACAATCTCCATTTTTTTCTATTTTAAATGGGGGACCTACAATAGACAAGGATGTCAGGCCGCTTGTAGAATTGCCTCCAGAACCATCAGCCGGGCTGGTATTTCGATACGGGACTATATTCTGGCCAGTCATCAGTTGCTGCTCTTTTGCCTTACTGTCATGAATATCCTTCAACATCATTAACAAGGTGCTGAATCTGTAATTTGGCTCAATAGGCAAACGACCGTGACCAGAGGCGGAAGAGAAAAGTAAGGGTACTGCGGCCTTTGGAGCGCCAGAGTCACTGACATCATCGTTCATGGATCGATACGATAGCTCCTTCAGCTCTGACAGGACGTGTTTCACCACGGCCGTTTCTATTTCTGCAGAATCCCTGGGTTTCTCGTGCACGTTGTTCAACAGTTTCTGACCATCAACTTTTCCGCTTCTCGGAAGAGAATCTCTCTGAAGGCCAGAGAAACCTTTGGTATCAGAAGAACAGTGATTCACGCCACCCTCCTCTTCTGCAAGAGAAGGCTCCGACCCAGCAACCTTCTCTTTATGTTTGCATTTTATACTCCTGATCCGAGGCAATTTCATGTTTTTCAGTTTTAAGGTTGTTTGATTTGCAACAGCAGACCAGGAGCTGTCCTTGGAAACACTTTGGGGAGTAGCGTGCTTGTTTGCTAGGGGAAGATTGTCATTTCTCACATCTGAAGAGCGCTCAAGAGCTGTCAATGTCATCTCAGCATCAGAGGAGCCTCCTTCAAGTTCCCTGTGTGCAAATTCAGCATCGAGTCTGCTGGTTACTGAACCTCCCAGAGGTTTGCGATCTCTGTATGACTTCTTCCTAGCCCTTCTGTTGCTTTTCTGGGAAAAATACATGGAAAGCTTAATGTTTCCACTTGACGTCATAGGAAATTCCTTCTCCATTTTATCTGAAGAGTCACTAACTTCAAGAGTGCTAGAGGCTCTCTCTGAACTTTGGTCCATGGTATCTACATCACTGTTCCCACCATCTGAGAGGGAAGAGGATGAATCCGATTCAGTTTGCTTTTTCTCAATACTGGCCTCAGATGCAGAATAGTGTATTTGTAACTTGGAACTGCACAGAATGCCCAGGGAGCTTTTCTCTCTCTCCAAAGACGTGTTGGAAAACAAATCCCCTTGGAGTGTGCTCTTCAGGGCATCACTTTTATGACTCCCATAGTCCGACTTTAAAGTTAGATTTTCAAAACGTCTTTCTCCAAAGGAGGAGAGCAAATGGTTTTCCCTGGTGCTGTTGGATGCTGTTATGCTCTTTGCAATCCGGCGAAGTTCATGAGACGCATGTTTCTCTGGTAGGTCCCCAACAATCATATTGTTAACTATGCTCTCTGGTGTTTCTTCTTTGATTTCCCTCTTGGAAGCTTCTTCTCTCGTGCCACTCTTTTTTACTCTAGTCCTTTTTCTGCTCTCTGAGCTCTTTTTCATGTGTGGCTTAATGTGCAATTTTCCTTTTTCACTGGCTGAGTGTTTGGAGTCAAATGCCAAGGATTTAAAACAGCCATTCAGCTGCCTGTCCTTCTTGGCTCCGGGGCCATTGGAATAGTATTCCGACTGCACTTCCTTCTCGCTGTCCAGCTCGCTGGAGTTCTGGCTGCACTTTTGATCCTCTGGCCCCCCGAGAAGAATGTCTTCTGCCTGTCCAACACTGACTTCCCATTTAGCCATAAACCTCTGGGGAACCTTAAAGTTGGAGGAGACAAAAAAAGAAAAGAAAAAGAAAGAAAAAAATGAGGGGGTAACCAACAGGATAAAAGCAAGAGATGGACACGGCACGGAGCAGTGTGACAGTCCTGCATTCTGCACCTTTAAGACAATAACATACTGCCAGAGACTGTGCCTAGAGGATGCAGAAAATAACTCTCTTGGGTAAGCAGCCTGCACTCCTGTCGAGCCTAGTAAAAAACTTCGTGCATTCTCCAAACAAAAGAACAGTCCCTGCAAACACTGGAGTCCCTGTGACCAAACATCCCGTCACGTCAGCGCATCCCAAGCACAACAGTGTGTAAGGGGAACGTGTATGGTATGGATCCCTGGCACAGAAATGCAAATTAACAGCCAATGGGCCTCTCAAGGCAACTGCAACATCGTCTTCTCAAAATATTTGAACAGCCATGTTTGCTTTGCTTGTTCCTGATTCTTTCTGCATCCCTTGAACTTGGGGCACAATTCCATCTTCCCTCTCCATCAACTTACCTCGGTACAAACATAAAATCTGTATCACATTTAAATACACTGTAACAGATTCAACCTGTCCTTTACCCTGAACTCTCCCAGCTTCAGCTCCAACTTTAGCATAAAATAAAGGGCATGATGCATACCTGACAGGAACCTCTGCTAAACATCTAAAAACAACAAACTTCCAAACTTGATTTTTATCTGCACATGTTCTTGGCTGCACAACAGAAAACCAAAGGCTTCACAAAGCTCCTAAAATCGAAATCTATTCTACAGCAGGAGTAACAACTCAAATTTCTGATACTTGTCCCTTAAAAAAAAGAATCCACAGGAACAAATGATTGTTTTAGCAGATTAACCAAATTTTACAGGGCCCAGTAGCAAAGCAGTGAAATACTCTCAGCTTTGCATCACATCTTGGCTTCCAGGGACATTTATGCAAGCAACACGTTTGGTTCCCTCTGCTGCAGTCACACTGGTGCTGCAAGTTACATACAGGGGGAGGTTCTAGCAAGGAAGCAATTGCTAGGACCAGAAACATTTCTTGGTTGCATGTAATGAATTGTTGGGGAAGGTGAAAATACAGATAACAAAGAAAAGCTACTGAGCGTACCCTTGGAAACAGACAAGCCAGAAAAAGAGCATTACCCCCAGAAAGCTCACATCTGCAAGAGCATGTTTAATCCAATGGCTTCTCACTACCACAGGTTAAGTACTTAAGTGCTGTTAGAAAAAAGGAACAGACACTGCTGCCTGCTACGCCTATCTGCTCTCTCGCAGGAAAACATTAGTCTGTTCACTTCATTTCAACAATTCTGAAACGTGAATTTCTCCAGCTATGATCCTAAAGACGTAGAACAGACCTCTGTGTCACATTACGTTATACTGGCTACAGTTGCTCAGGGCTGTTGTGTTTGGAAATGGAGATGATGCAACGAGCCACAAAACTCATTCCTATGGGCTCACTGACAAGATGTTTTCCAAGTTGAATTATAAGCCCTAACAAGTTTCCATAAAGAGAATTACTGAAGCAGAACTAAAACCCCCACTGCTTTATCTCAGTCCATGATCTAGTTGAAGTACGTAACTCCACCTCTACCTCAGATCAGCCAAAAGACACTGCAAGAGAGCACAGGAAGTTACTTAAAAGCTGTAATTGGCATCAGAAGAGGGCTTCACTGCTGAACAAACCTCACGCTGACAGGGACCTGACTCCTCTGCCTCTCAGAGCTCTGCAGGGCAACAAAAGCAACAGGCCACACCCCTACACAAACATGAAAGATAGCCTAGAAACTCCCAGCTGCTTACACGCTCTGCTTGTTATAAGGATGCAAAGAATCACACTCTGGCCCTGTTGCTGCAGTCACTGTCACAAAAGCAAACTGTCAAAGTGCAACTCCAGGCACAAAGGATGATCTTTATTGTGCAGATTCAGAAAATCAAAAACGGAGAAAGCAGATCTTTCACCTTATGTTTGTAGCCTCTTTCCTTTTGCTTTCCTCTCCTCCGAAGAACAGGCAGCTCTTCGAACTGATGTCTTCCTTCAAACAGGACAATAGCTTTTCCAGAAACCCAGGCTTTCTCTGAAGGCTCTCCTAAGGCGTCCACGTAGTACTCTCGGTATGGTCTCCGATTGGAAACTGTTTCAAAAAATTTAACAGAATTAACCCCTTGCACGCAACAAAATAAAGACACAAAATCAATCACAGAAAGCAGCAGCAATCTACAAAGTTTTTTTGCTTAGTAACATTTCCACACAAATGCCAGTTCTGGCAGTTCCTAGTCAGAACTCAGGGAGACCCTTTTTGCATTGCTGAATTCACTGCTTTCTTAGAGTGATTAACAGGACTAAGATGATCTGTTTCCTTAGAGCAAAGACTACAGTCTGGCTGCAAAATAAATTGGGAAAATATCCAAATGGGCTTTTTTGTTTGTTCACACCCCCCCCCCCTTCAACAGAGGTAACACACGAGGCAGCCCATTTCTTGTTGCTCCTTTCTGATGAATGACAGAACAGCCCATCCACTTGGCTGCTGGGAAGAGGAAATGGTGCACCAGCAAACCCCAGAAGTAGGATCCTGCTGGATAGCATTTACCCATGCAGGCTGTACCTCCCCCACCACATCTTGCTCCATGCTTTGTTAACATACAAACTCTTATCCTGGACATAAAACATTAACAGTAGTGTTTAAATAAACCCACAGATGCATGCATTTGCACTATATGAGCAGTACATGCATCGTGACAAGAAGTCATTTATAAGAAGTTAATTCCCTGCTGAGGGCATTATGGTGCACAGCAACAGAAGAAAACCATAAGGGCACAATCACAACCACTTCCAAGATTTTTCAGAGGTGTTCCCTGAGCAAGAGCACTTAATGGGCACGAAGGAATGAAGAACTGAGCCAGTACTAGGTATTCTGATTAAAGAGGACATGTTTCAAGTGCTGGAACAATGCCAAAGAGGCTTGAACACAAGATATAAACTTCTCCCTGCAATGTGTGCTTCATGCTGTCCTGGGAATACCTTCCCAGCTGAACACGTAGCCTGAGCTTTGCTGCCCCTTTTGTTTGCACTGCCTCCTCCTGGAGCGCCCAACCCGTGCCAGCAGCCTGGCACCCAGCAATGCCAGCACTGACATTCTGAGCAACAACAGGTAAACGATGACAAATACTGACTGGGGCAAAATCAATCCAAGGACAAAGATGACAGACCTAATCCCATCCACAATACAAGGATCCAAGCCACTGAGTCTCAATTTTCCAGCTCCAAAAGTCTCTACATCATTCAAGAGCTTGTCAAGAAAAGGCAAGCTGCTTTAAACATAACACCACGCCTCAAACCGAGAGAGGAGCTTTTTGCACAAGTGATGAGTTTAAAGCAACCTGCCTTATTTTGAAGGGCTCGTTCCCATGACAACAAGAGAGAACTAAGGCAGGAGGACCATGCTTTCTACAGTGCATGCAGAGCCCCACAGCTCCCTGCTCCCAAAAGCACCCGAGTTCAGATCCACCTGGTCTGCCATTCACCACTCGGGGAGGTGAGATGAATAGATAACAGAGAACAACAACTGGAAATTTTTCCTCAGAGCTATCTTGATCTCAACATGGATAAAACACAATAGGAGATTCTATTACATAGCTGGAGAATAGAATTTGTTAATAGCATGTTCCCTCTCTGCAGAATTCCTCCATTAGAAATTACCATACACGGGCTGAGAAGGGATTGCTGGACAGATGTATATATTAAATCCTGTCCATAATTTCACTGGGGGTGGGAGGACACAGGACAATATGGGTGTATTCAGGCAACATCCTTAATGGGAATTTGAGAGCTCAAAATGGACTATTTACAATTGCACACTCAGTATTATCCAGAACCAGGATGAGTGCCTCCCAAAAGATGAAGAGGAAACTGGAAAAATAGTAAGTAAGACTACAGCAACCAAACCTGCGGCTGAGGTGAGCACAATACAGGAAAAGCTGCTTCGTGCCTCTAGAGAAATAGCAGACAGCTCTGAGCCTGTGGTCAGTAGAAAAGTCTATTCATTCTCAGCACTTAGTTCTTAGGCTGGCGAGGGCCAGGGAGCTGTCAGATGCAGAAGGCACCATTCTCAAGGGATTTCTCGTTACAGTACAAAACAAACCAGAAAGGGAAACCCGGAAGAAATAAATTAGCCTTTCAATTTGTGGCAGCCTCCCCATGGTAGCCAATATGATCCTAAAAGCAGTGTGAGAGCTTTCAAATAAAGTGCAATTCCCAAACAATTACTTCTCCTCTGTTCTCCTGATCACATATCTATGCTCCTCTGTCTTGACCTTGTGTGACTCCATCCTTTCTGGGCTCCACCCTCTTCTTTCTTGTGCTCTGTCTTATTTCCCTCTATCCCTTTCCCTCACACTTGGCTGGCTCTTAGTTTCGCTAACACACTATGCCCTAAGCTATCACATATGTGGCTCCATCACAAGGTTTTTCTGATATATCCCCATAAACAGCCCCCTGCTTCCCAGTGTCGAACAAGGCCAAAAAGTCACTTCCTCTCACACATTCACATAACACCTTAAGGCATTCAGCAGCTAGGCTGTTCCACCCCAACCCCACTTCACAGCCTCTCCTGCCTCCCCTTCCCCAGCCTGGCCAACTCCCCAACTCACAGAATGGCTTGGGTTGGAAGGGACCTTAAAGCCCATCCAGTCCCAACCCCTGCCATGGGCTGGCTGCCCCTCACCCACACAGGGCCCCGTCCCACCTGGCCTTGGGCACCTCCAAGGATGAGGCACCCACAGCCCTGGGCAGCAGTGCCAGTGCCACACCAAATTCTGAATAAAGAATTTCCATCTAACATCTCACCTAAATCTTCCCTCTTTCAGTTTTAGTCATTCTATCTTGTCCTATCACTATCAGACCATGTAAAATGTTAGTTTCCCTCCTGCTTATAAGTTTCACTCAACTTTTCCCCACTCCCCAGCAATGCTTGCTGTCCTTTTCATACTGCATTACTCTGCCCTCACCTCTCTGATCCACCTTTCTCTCTGTATCTTTGTCAAGTGGCTGGCTGTTCTTTCTCCTGCACTGCCCTGCACTCATCCTGGATACTCATCCTTCTTATACCCTGGAAGCCTACACATTCAGCAGCTGCCTGTGCCACTTGCTCAGCTTTAACCTCTTCCTCCTATCATCTCCCTGGTGTAGTTCTACTTCACAGATCAAGGTCTTACTTTTTTTTCATTAATAAGGAACTATACAACTCCTCCACTTTGCAGTCTGAGTAGATACAGTACCTTTCATTTTTGAGTGACAGTCCAGCACTGGGTCATGACAAATTGTGCATGGCCACCACGGGCGTCTGTTGAACTTGGCCCAAACAAGATCCCCAACTTCATACTTCACTGGAGTAGGTTTCTTCTTGGCTCGGATCTTTGGGGAAAAATCAGAACACAAGAAATCACTAAAGCTCCAGATGCTTTTAAAGAGCCTTGCCTCCCCCTTCCCCGTATGCAGATTACATCTGGCCACCAGAGACATTTACACGAAAAAGCAAGTCCTGATTTTACTTAGTGGCTCCTACACCTTCAAAGAACATCATCATTCTTCTCATCTTTCCGAGAGAACAAAACAATAAACTTGGGTTTGATTTTATTGGGTTGGTTGGGTACTCTTTTTTGTGTTTTTTTTTTTTCTTCCAGTGAGGAATGTAACCTGGTAAACGACTACACTCAAAGTTCATACGTTTATTAGAGCGGGGCAATACCTTGAGTCACAACCAGCTCCAATGGCTTCACTAAAACCAACTGCTTCATTTCAAAGGTTGTGATGTACAGAAGAAGTAATGAAAGACAATGAACTATTCCTGACTGGAATGAGGTGATGAGAAGAGCAAATAAAAGAGTCGGCATGTACAAGGCTAATGACTGTCTCACTTCTTACACGTGCTCAGGAAAAAACCTTTCTCATAAAATATTTGAAATCAAATGCAACTACAAACAGGGAAAGAAAAAAAAAAAAAAGCTCTTGTTCGAATTTTGGGTTTATGTGACCAGAGCTGCCATTGCTCTGCCCCAAGAACAGCAAAAGTGCAGTCACCCCCCTCTGTGAAACACACAGACCCCATCTGCTTCCAAAGTCTGCCTGCAAGGAGCAGCTGTGTACAGACACCCAAAAGCACTTCAGTTCTGAGGGCACTGCAGCAATCAGGAGAACATCAAAACCTTCCAGCACAAACACCACCAACACACACCCAGCATTGCTTTACTGCCATTCCTGCCTCACCATCGCCAAGCAGAGAGCAGATCCCTCTGTTTCCCAAGCATGCAGACCCTTCTGGTTGGACACTATGGAACCAGCAGAACCGGGGCTGAGGTGGGGATCCCAGAGCCTGCCTGCACCGACGAGCTGAGCCAGCTCGGGGTGCTGGAGGTTCCCAGGTGCCCGCCGTGGGGCACCCAGCTTGTTTGCCAGCACTTGCCAATGACCTGTCCCAGGCGGCTTCAGCACTGTAAGAGCTCTAAGCAGTGCTGCAGATACTTTTGCCAATAAGCATCAGCAATGTGCTCCCCATTAGAGCTGTCATGGCGCAAATATGCACCTTCTCACTTCACATTTTCATTCTGCTCACCACCCTTTGAGGCACATCTCCTGCAATTCATAGTTCAACATCCTAGGGACTAAACTACAACAGATCTCTCTAATAAAAGCTATATCCCACCGCAGGGCAAGTTTTATGGGATCTCTGCACGTGGTTATAGTGACTACAAAAGGATAAAGTTCTCTGTTACATGAAATAAAGCAGGTAATTACCCTATACACGCCATTGCTGAAATTCTTCTCACTCAGCCATCGAAAGCCATGCAATAACTTATTTCTGAGCAAGAGCAAAAGGAGGGCAATAGGGACAGGCAGGGGGCAGGGGCTGCCCGAGCACAGGAGGCAGAGGTGCAGAGCTGGTGGCACTTCAGACATTGATGCTTTTTCAGATGCAAACCCATTTTTTCCTCCTTTCCAGCGTACATGCTCTTCCTGTAAAGGTGATGTTTACCCCAGATATTTTATGCATTTTTCAGTGCCAGGTTTCAAGGTGTGCATACATACTGTAACAAAACAAAACTCCGATGCGCTGCAGAGCACACATAAGGCATGTGCATCTCAAAAGCTGTAATCCTAGCGCAGTCAGCTGGGCCAGCAGTGCAGCTATGTGGGGATTTGCCAAAGTCATTCACACTGATTCACCTGAGTGACAGCCCAGCCCCTGCCCTGGAGGCAAGTCTGCATTTAAATCCACGCTTTCGTCACCCCCCCCATACTAAACACAGCCACCTAAGGAAAACTTGGCTTTCAAGAAACTATCCAGAGACAATGCTTCAGCACTCAACTCCCTTCCAAGCATTCAGCAGGCTTTTCAGCATCAGTCTGTCTGCAGCCATTCTCATGCCTGCTGTGTTCTTTCCCTGGCAGCCGCAGGCAACATCAAGCAGATGCAGGCTGAATTCCTGCACTGTTCCTTCCCTCTCTAAAAGTAGCAGTCGTCATTTCCAGGTATGATAAAGTCTTTTCCTTTAGACTCTGCTGTGCGATGCCATAACTGCAATCCTCAAAGCATTCATTCCTTTGGTCATAATACAACAAATTTCCCTCTAAGTGCAATTAGACTAAGATTAAACTGGTAATAAATCCCAATGGCCAGAATTTCAGCCCCGCAGCAATGATGACTTTTCCATGAACTAGAAAAAGCCCCACATTTTTTGGGCTCATAACCAAAGTACTGAACTTCAGATGCAGCCCTTACGTGCGGTCAGAATAATTAACGTTTACCCACAGAGCATTCAAATGTTCACGTGTTTAAAGAGCAAAACTAGTGAGCGGTTGCACTGTGGGGAGGAGCCGTGCTGTAACTCCAGCAGAGATGCACTGAAGAAATCTGAAGGAGGTGAGAGGGTTAGCGAGGAAGGACAGCACGCTGCCCTGCTTCATCTGCACTCACCGCTACAGTCTGTGTTCTCAGACGTTCTCCCAAAGGGAGTGAGCGCTGTCTGCTCTGTTATCAGCTGTTTGGCATTAATTTGCTGCTCAGATGAGACAAGCTACAGTCTAAACTCTAGATTGTACGCAGTATTCCAGACCATTTTGTGTTTGTTTTGGAGAGAACAAGAACATATATTGTGGGCGCTTTTTAATCAAACCCACTCCACCAGTACAAGACCCTCAAAAAAGCACCGACTGTTGAGAAAGTGTCACAAGCTGAGGTGCAAAAGCAGGACAACACAAAGACTTCTGCCTTGACAGCCACATCCCGAATTTGTATTATGCAAAAAAACACCAGCCTCGGTAACTTGCTGAGTGAAGCTGAGTGCCAGCTCTCATTTCATGACGTATTCTAAGTCCTCGACTGTCTTTCAGTGATATTCCTCCCTTTAAAATAACCACATCATTAAATAGTGACAAAAGCAAAGCTTGTTTGATGCCTGCTCTCAGTTCTGTCACCTCAAGCTACTGTTCAACCCATTAATCTTGCTGAAAAAAGCCGTGCAAAGCACAAGCACGCACGTGCTGCAGGCTGCACCCTCCTGCAGCACTCCATCCCTGCAGCAGCTCGAGCGCGCTGCCACCTCCAGCATGGCACAGCCGCAGGCACTGCACGTCCCAGCAGTGGGACTGGGAAGCGGCCATCTCAGCAAAGCGCAGAGAGACCTAACTCCATGCTCAGTCACAAGCCAAGATTTTCAGCGTTATGCACCCTAACAGCTGAGCCTGATGGGGCTGCACCCAGCACAGCCCTGTACACTGGTAATTCAGACCTCTTTTGGAAAGCCGTCATGGAAAATCTAGGCCAGAATAACCCTTCTATGGCTTATTCCTTAACTATTAGCACAACGTTATTTATTCATTGAAGCAATGGACAGAACCTGCTGTTGGAAAGGCTGGGGCAGCAGAACAGGCTGTGCAAGGAGGATGTTGAAAAGAAAGGAGGAGGCTCCAGACTCCCAGCAAAAACACAAAGACACCACCTGGCCTGGTACAGGTGAGAGTGGACAGAACAAAAGCCAGGGAAGAACACACAAGGAGAAGGCACATCCAGACGATAATTAAACAACACAGTATAAACAATGACATTAACAGCAGGCAGACCAAGACTGTGTATTTCCTCGTGTGCTTCCTTGAAGCATGGCAGATGCCTGCCGAAGGCCCTGCAGCAGCAGCCCCGGGTATCTGAGAGCAGATCTCACTGCAGGAGCAGCTGCCAGGTAGCAGGGAAACCCTGATCTGAGCTGGAGCGCCTGGCAGCACAGGGAGCAACACCCAGAGCTCTCTCTGAGCCTCTCCTTGCTGGGGCAGCCCCTCTCTGGCTGTTCCCTGCACTGAAAGCTTTGGTGAGAGTCAGTTTCCCGTGTCTCACCCTGATTTTCTTCCTTAAAGCTCACTGACCATGAGTACTTTCCTGAACAGGAGGAAAAGAATGGCACTGAGTTCACCTGATTCCAACCAGATACTCCTGCGTTGCTGAATCTGAAGCTCAATGTCCCAGCAAAGAAATGCTAACAGGACAAACCTGGGGCACAGAACTCCTATGCAATGACTGCTTCTCACATAGTTAAAAATAACATTTCTACCAGTGTCCTTTTCTTCCCTCCAGCCTCCCATCCTGATGGGATCCACTCCGAGTTCATTACTTCACTTTGCTCCAGTACTTGTGCGCTGAGAAATGAATGAATGCAGACAGGAGAAGATGGGACAAGGGAAACGATCTTTGCTCATGAATGTGTTGCATGAAAAGATAAAAAGATGAAGTCAAGAACAATGTGGAAGCAAAATCAAGATTGGAAATTAATAACTGCTTGTGATGAAGTAAAAAAATAAAATAAAATTGACATTAAGATTCTTTTTTAAATAAGCTTTTGTGAAAACAAAACCAAACCTAACAAAAAAAAAACTGGAATGAATATTAAATTGAATCTGCTTTAAAGCTTAAGCAGTATTTGGAATGAAGCAAAACGAGGTCCAAGTGCACCAGTACAGGTAGAGCTGTGCTGGAGAATGCTCACAGAGAGGGCCAGCCCTGCACAGGGAAGGCTGAGTATTGGAAAAGAAAAAAACCCAACCTAACAAAACAACACGCAAACCACAACACCTGCATGGTGAAATCACCACCACCCGCGGTAAGCACGCCGGCACTTCACTGTATGCCAAGTGTTGACATAAACACAGAAATTAGAGGCCTGCTGGAGAGCCACAAACAGCCCAATGTCACGAGGACGATGGATGTGCTTTGTCCTCCCAGAGCAGGAGGATCCCTGGGGACTGACCTCAGCACCCAGGGCCCGGCCCTGAGGCGCGGCCTCCCGCTAGGCCTCGCTGCGCCCCAGCAGCCTGACCTACATCCATGTCCACAACGCATACGCCGACCTTATCTGGGACATGATCACAAACAAGTGTTCAATACTGGCTAATTCAATGCTCACTAGTAGAAAATGCAGCAGAGATGGTGACAGAAGGCAAACTTCTTTTCTCTTTGTGCTTCTTGATACTTGTCCTCTGGCTAATTTTTATGTACCCTGGCTCAGGCTGTACAGCCTATGAATGGAAAGGCTGCTATGCATATAAGAAATACTGTAAAAGGTTAAAATGAAGAGAGCTGGTTGCATTACACTGAGTAATTCACAAATCCTGAAACAACTGTTTCTAGTTTGGGAGTCTCAGACAGAAAGACAACCAGGTAACAGCATCTCTGTTTCAACACTTTCTTAACAGTGATAATTTTTGCTTATGAATTGAACAGAACAGCAGTGTGATATGAACCCTTGGGACTTTGGCATCACAGTAACCAGAAGCAAACAACAGCAAGATGTGAGGGAGAAGGGAAGAGAATGCAGGTGGGAAAGGGAATGGACTCATCCCAACACCCAGTGAAGAAAAATCCACAGACACGCAGAGGATTTCAGACCACTGACAGAGAATAAACTATGCCTGGGAAACTCAGGTTTGCTTGCTTATCTGAGTGCATTTCAAATGAAAAGCTAAGTTCTAATGAAAACTAAGTTTTCTTTAAAGCTGGATTCTTTAATCCACACTAATTGTTTCAAGAAAGAGAGGAACTGTGGGGATCACCAGAACCTCACTGTCTAACAAAGACATTGTCAACAAATATTTTCTTACCATCAGTGAACTAGCTAAAGACTGAAACAAAACCAGGTCATTAGATATGCCTGATTTTCAATCGTATTTTTGTGTTCCTTTATTCTATCAAACTGTTTACTAGCAAGATATCCGATAAATGCAGTGACCATTTTCAGAGACTAAGTTTCAAAATCCATGAAATGAAAACCATATTCAAATTGCACAAAATTAGAAGTATTCATTGTGACTTTGGCTGTAACCAGAAAGAAGCGGTACTAGAGAACAGCATGTGCACACTGCAATGAGTGAATGTCTATTCAAAACTTAGCAGCTAAAAACTAGCAGTTTGGGATACAGTGGAAATAGAAGCACTCACACATTTGTTTCTTAATTCAATCCCAGTGGCTTCTTTAGAAGCAATGAACACTTAACTGGGGCTTTCGAGTTTCCTTTTCTATGTAAATTATGATTTCTCCACAGGAGAAGGGGGTGAAATGCCACGTTGTTAATCACAGTGCAAAGATGCCACTCAGACAAGACCATAACCTCCTCAAAGCCAGCAGGTATCCCCATGGAACTCCATAGAAGCATTTTTCCAAACAAACAAAAATGATAAACATGACATTGACAAGAAGTTTTTAAAATTTCATTTGCTTTTGCTGAGATTTCCCTACTAGTTACTCCTACAGTTTTTGAACATGAGCAATAAAATACACTTATGCTTAATTATCTCTTGTTACTAGCACTTTGAGCTACATTCTGAGGAAGGCTCATGCTTCAATCAAGTCCTGCAAGCTTGCACTTAAGAAGCTTCTTCACCCTTATGTTGAGAATCCTGCTTCGTATGTACTCACCTTCATATTGAGGATGGCCAGCAAGCTAAGAACCATCTGATTTGTTTCACTGCTGCTAATCAGAAATCCGTGGGCAGTCACCACATTATCCAAAATAGTAAGCACTCTGAACAGGTGTTTGAGAAAACCAAACAGACCAGCACCAGGGCAAGTGCAGGAACTAATAAAAGGAGATAACCATCCTGCTCCGCGCCCTTCTTGCATCAGGTAACAGGAAGGTTTCTGTCTTTCCACTAACAGTGGGAGGGTACATCAAGTAACACACTCTATTCCAAAGCAAAAAGAGAGTTCTCCATTTTTTCTTGAAAACACTCACATCATTCTTTGGGTAATATTATGTTGGGTTGCTCTCTCCAGCTCAATGCTTTGGGTTTTGCATGCACAAAAACCCAATTCTGCATATTTAAAAGTGAAAAATAAGCTCCCAGTGCAGTACTTCAATAAGCATCTGAAAGTTAACAGCAACTACTCTGCCATTTTATTACCAATAAAACTGCTGTGCCTTTTTTCCCCCTAAAGACCAGAGCAGTGTCAATGTGCAGTCTCAAAGAGCACTCACAACCATCTTACACCATATGTAACCCACAGAACAAGTTCCCTATCACGAATTAATGCAAACAAAGCCTTGCTAAGCAACGAGCAGGCTGCTTCCTCAGGCGAGCACCCCACCTGCTCGCACCAGGGGATGGACAGAGTGGCAGCAGGAGGCAGGCTGCCTTCCCCGGGTGGTCTCAGCCCTGGGAGTGCTCCCAGAAGTGCCTCCCTCCCCCACCGCACGCACATCCAGGCACTGCCCGTTGCTCTGAGCAGGGCCATGGAAGCAAGCCAGCACTGTGGGGGCAGACAGACGGATGGACGGAGAGGGCCACCTCTCCTGCCACTTGTTTGCAGCTGGACCTTGAAAAAGCTGTGGTCAAACTGGTACAAAGCTGCGGCTCAGTCTGTGCTAGAGATGCACATGAAGGCTTCCTGGCCAGGGCAGCTCCCCACCAAGTGCTGGCACACAAGGACAAGATGGCACACAAGGACTTTTCTCCTTGTTATTTTTTGCTGTTCTTCCAAAGGAAGCACAAAGTAAGGCTTGATGCAGTCTCAGTGCTAACCACACAAAGTCAACATGTCAGCTTGAATGAGTGCTTTCCCATCCCTCAAGAGAGGTAAAGCACACTCCTGGATTCATCAGCGCTTTCGGACACAGAAGAGATTGCTGTGCACCAAGTCCAGCCTTATCTCTGCAGAACACTCAATCACTGCTGCAGAAGCTGCCGTGAGCAGCTGCACTGAAACAGTTTTCTAATTTGATAAAAACAAAGAGAAGAGAGATACCAATGCAGCAGCATGTTACACTCTGCTGGGTGCTGGATGGCCAGGAGTACCCATGGACCAGCTCAACCACGACGGTGCTCCCAAACAAGGCAGAAACAGCAAGATGCCCATCTCCACCCTCACTCCTGCTGCACACCACACCAATGAGCCCTGAAACCCCCTGTGCCAGCACCAGCTCCACCTGATGCTTCCAACTCCAGAGTGGCCTTCCCACAAGCAGTGTCCCAATGCAGAAGGAACGGTTTGACTTCCAGTACTCCATGCAAGCACACTGTGCCTTTACCCAGCACTGCAGCCTGCTCCTGGCCCTGTGGTGCCTTTCACATTTTGCTGCACACCAAATTCAGGATGGTTGCACACCATGTCCAATGCTTGCAACGTGTTCTGCAGCTCCACACTCTGCACGCTCACCTCCATGGAAAAACGCTCCAACGCCACAAAATTACACAAAAGAAAGCAATGCTATTGTTGATAGGTCTAAATTCTCTATACAAGAGCCTGCACCTGGGAAGCGTTTAGGGGTCCACAAATCACCAGAGGTTGAAAACTGCTGCTCTAATTCAAAGCAGACTCTCTCACAGACCTTTTCCACCCATTAACGTGGAAATCCTGGCGATGCCTTAACCACCATAAAGGACTTAACCCCATTTTACTGGGCAAGGACTGCGCTGAGCAGCACAGATGGCTCTGTGCAGACAGCACAAAACATCTGTCACTTTTTCCTGGTATCCGAAGTGACATTAACATGATGCTTTTAAAGATTCTTGACGGACATGCCCAGCCCTTGCCAGAAGCTTAGGTTTCTTCCTTCAGGTACTTCTGGTCCCCATGCCATTCCCAATGGCTGTACACAAGAAGTTGTCAATCAGAGGCAGGAAAAGCAGAATTAGGTTCTAAGCAACAACAGTGAGAGTTAATCACCACCTTTACCACTGAGTTTTGAGTTAATAATGTCTTTTTAACATATACAGTCTCAACAATAATTCAAAAAAAATTCCACTTCTTTTCCTGAGGCTTAAGTAGCTCATTACCCACGTTCAGAGCTGACAGCTCTTGGGTGAGATACAGATTTGTTCAGTGAACACAGGTTCATTTTGAAAACAAAACCTTTCCACGCAGCACCATGCAACTCCACTGCTGGACCAGGAAGCACCAAGGTCTAAAGAAGCAGCTCCACTTCCAGGAGGCGAGCAACAAACCCAGCACTGCAGGCACAACAGAAGCGTTTTGCCCTGGGGTCAGGAACTGCTGTAACAGTATCACACTGAGCCACTGCCACAACTTTCAGCAAGGCTTTGGAGGAAACTGTAACACCGTTACTCTCACAACAACACAAAATGTTACCAAAAACCCCAAGGTCGAGGAGCTGCCCTTCCCCTCGGAAATCACCAGCAAGCGAACACAAAGCGGAGGGGCACACGGGCTCTCAAAGCCCATTCTGTGCCGCTGGCTGCTTCCCTCCTGCAGCAGCAGGAGGCACCGGGTACCCCACCTCACGTACCGACCAGATCCGAAATGCTGAGTGAAGTTTGTGCTCCTCTGGCAACAGCCCTAAACTAAAGGCCTGACCAAGGGATGACGAATTATTTATGACTGCGGAAAGCATATTAACCAGGACACCACCTGAACGAAGTCTCTCTTACCCAAGCTTGAACTTTTCATTTTAGTTTAGAAAACAGAAGTGACAGAGGTTTTTGACATTTTATTCCGCAAAACCACACCTTCGAGGCTATCCAAAATACACCCCTGGTCTCGCTGCCTGTGCACAGCTCCAGAGACCCACACAGCCCCATAAGGACTGCAAAGGCATCGATCACACACATTCCACACCACGCTGCTTACCAAGAAACCACATTATTTTTGGTAACATCACATAAACAAACAGAACCTAATCAGAAATAGATTAGAGAACAAATTCAAGCAAAACAAAGAGCCATCGCTGCCAAATGCTGGGATAAATGCTCCCAGGAGTCAGTGCCCTGTGCAGGAGCTCAGCCCAGAGGGACACACGCGGCTGTCACCTGGCCCTGCAGCACAGCAGCCATCAGCACACCACACACAGGGCACGCTGTGCTATCACAGCCTGACAGCCAAAGGCATTAAGGACCTCAAAATGTATGGTCAAGCTGCGATGGAGCGTAGGACAGTGCTCAAACCAAGTTCTTCTGGATGCCCAACTTGGTTGAATCCCTTAAGTTTATCTCTGCTGAAAACATGGAGGCACTTCTAAACGACAGGAGTCACTCCAAACCCAGGGGCCCAGCAGGCTTCCCAGCCTGGTGAGGTCCAACTCTGCATCCACTAGGAAACAACAACATCCCAGCAGCACAAGTCTCAGCAGTGAGGGTTCTGAGAAAGAGCACAGGCACAGGAAAGCAGTATGCAGAGAGCCTGTTCTCCCAGCTGTACATGCACTGAGGACAGGCATGAGGTACAGATAGATTGGATTCACTTCCCCACTGGGAAGACTCAGTTGCCCAAGGAAATAGACGCTCCCGACTCACAATACTGCTATGCCCATTCTGTCTCAGGGATCTGAGGCTACCAGCAGGTATTTGCACCGCAAAGCAGCAATCTGTAGTAGAAGATTCCTTTGGAAACGTTCACAGAATGGCATGGGTTCCTTTTATCTCTAGAGAAGACAGGAATGGCCCCACAGAAGCCTGCCAGTAAATGGAGTGCCACAGTAACCTGCACACAGGCGGACAGACAGTTTGTAACAAGAGCACAACACCGCGGCTACAGAACGCAACAGAACCCTTCACCGTATTAGGGATTAATCCTAGGCTTAAAGAGATCACTTCGCCGGCCCTTCGTTTTTTAAGCACCTTGAGCATGCTACAGGTCCTATGGCCTTGGTGAACTAAACCCCCCGCAGCCCCACACCCCAGGTCGTCGAGGCACATGAACATGAATGCATGGCACAAGGCCGCACACCGTGTAACACGCGTGCACGGGCACACTTCACTCCAAGAACTCTCAGTTTCAAGTGCTATGTACCACAAACTAAGCAGCTCCAGCATACTTCGTGGGCAGCAATGAAAAAAACAAGCTGGCAAAGCAAAAGGTAACAAGGTGCAACACTTACATTCATAAAAAAGCAAAATTTCAACGTGAGGATTGTGCCAGCAGCAAACCCGCCTCTCCAATACTGCAGCACTGGAACTCTGGCAGCAGGGCACTGCCCAGGGACAGCCTTGGGCCCCAGAGCCCATCCGACCGCAAAACGCTGCCGCGGGACAACCTGCAAGGTCAGGAAACTGCTGAAGACAGGCTCGCATCAAGCTGATAAAGAACAGAAAAACGTACAAAGCGTCCACCCATTGCAGTGTAAATGGCCGCGATCCAGCAGTTCCACGGAGGAGCCATCAGCTGCCCGCAGTCGCCCCATTGTCACTTCGGGAGCAGGAACAATGGCCCCACAACGGCCGCTGTCATTTGTCTCTCTCCCCGACACAAAACCCGGCACTTCGCTTTGAGTTTCAGCGAACCTTACCCGAGATTAAGGCGGCTGTTAAGATAACTTCAGAATATGCGCATCCCTCTTTACACCTGAATGCTACCTGGGCCGGGCCTGCCATGCGCTATTAACAGCCCCCTGCAACACAATGCCCGCCTGCCCGCCCGGTATGCGTCCCACAAAGACCGAGCCAAGTGCTGTCCCTTCTGCGGGAAGCACCCTTGGCACTTGGGAAATCGGCCTTTTCAGAATTCCTAACGATCCAGCGACCCCTGAAAGCTTGCAGCAGTCCGACAGGCTGCTCCATGCACGCTGTCCTGCTGGCAAAGATGAAGGGGCTGCGGCTTTAGGAATAGCATCTCTGACCAAGTCCTGCTGCAAAGCGAAGGAGCCCGTGGGTAAATGGGGTTATCGGAGCGGCCCAGCTATGACAAGCTGCCCTAAAAATAGCGGTGCGGAGCTCCTGGGTTTTTTGTTGTTAGGCTTGTTTAGGTGGTTCTGGTAAGTTGTAGCAGGCTCTCAGAGAAAGCTGACTCGAGTCACTCAAATCCGAAGGGGACGGGAATTAAATGCCTGCATGAATAGAGCATCTGAGGGCAAGCCTGGCTATTCCTATAGCTACTGTGTCACGTTCAGCAATCAAAAAATGTGAACTCTGCCTCAGTGGTAACCTGGCACAGGCAAAAAGCTCCCCTACTCCACAGACAGCAGAGCTCAAATGAGCGACCCCTCACACAACCTGCTCTTATCAGAGGGAAGACGAAGAGGAAAGATCTCCAGTTGCCAAAAAAAAAAAAAAAGTTTTTAACAACTCTGCGAGGTTAATGCCATAGCAGAGCATGCAGGACAGCAGCTTGACTGAAAGTCAGCCCTTCGTTCCATGCCCAAATAACGGGCTCCAATACAAAGCATTCTCACCATTCAGGCTGCAGCGCTGCAGTGCACGCAGCAAAGCCACCGATAGTAGAAGCAAAGCGTTGTGGAAGTACCTCTGCTCGCTTCTGTTTACAACGTGAGACCCTCCCACAACCGCATCACTGAGCACATGTCTGAGAGATCCCCGCTCCGCTCAACAAAGCTACGCACAGACCTCAGCCTGACAGCAGCCTCTCCCCTGAGCCCCGGGTCTGGGCTTTGCACGGGAACACGGCTGCTCCCAAAGGCATACGCCATGGGGTCATGCCCTGCAGCGCCCCAGGGCAACACCCGCAGGAGAAACACAACAAGTTCCCCAATGAATGAGGGTGAGAGCAAGCGTTTCCCCAAAAATACAGGAGTAGCATCTGTCTGGCAGCAGTGGCCACACTGAAATGAGAAAGAGCGAAACGGTCGCAAGGTCAGCGCTGTCACATGGGTTACATTCCACACCTCGCATCAAACCATACCTCAAACTCGGAGTGAAGCGAGCTGAAGTCTACAAAAACGCGCTTCTAAATAAAGCACTCGAGGAAAATACTGAAGACCTCTAAGAACTTCTGTATAACGGACGGACGTGCCTATAAATAACTCAGGGAGCTCAACTGAGGAATGCTGAAAACCATCCCAAAGTTGTACTCGCATTCAAAAATGAGCTCTATATACGTCATATGCATCCAGCTGCTGTCAGAACTCAGAGCTGCAGCACTCCTGCTCGTTAACCACGTCTGGAAAGAACCTGATGGAACGTGAGTAACATTTAGAAAGCGGTAAAAAAAAAAAAGAAAAAAAGAAAGTGAGTAATGGGGGTGCCCGGGGAACGTGGGGGGAAGAGCGTCACGGCTCGGGACCTCGCACCCAAACAAAGAGCGCTGACAATCCAGATGCTGAGAGCCGAGAGGTCCCCTCCTGCCCCCATCACCTGCCCAAAAACACGCTGAGAGTGAAACGGAAAAAAAAAAAAAAAAAAGGAAAACAACCCAACACAATAATTTTGCAGCTGTGAAGGCATGATGTCTACGGGAAGAAAAAAAATAATATAGTGCGGTGAGAGCCTCGGGGCCGTGCGACAAAGGCACGGTTCGCCCGGCGGGTGACAGCGGCGATCACCCCGCACACGTGAAGGCGGACGCGGCCCGGCCCGGCCCGGCACAGCGGCTCCCAACGGCGGCGGCGCTCCCGCGGCCGAGCTGGTGTCAAATCTGTCCCCTCGGCAAGATGGCTGCCAGCAGGCCGCCGCGATGTCAGCTGCCAGCCGCGGCCCGGCCGGGCCCGCAAGATGGAGCCGCGCCGCTCCCCCCCGCCCGGTGCCGCCGGCCGTCCTCCCCTCTCCCCGCCCCGGCGCCGCTTACGAGCTGCAGCGCGGCCGCGACGCTGCCGGAAGGCTCCGCGTTCTCCCCGGGGCCGCCGTCCGACACCGGCAGCTCTGCCGGCTGCAGGCGGGGCGGCTCCGGGCTGCCGGCCCCGCGGCTTTGCTCGGTCTCGTCGTCGTCGTCGTCGTCGTCGTCGTCCTCCTCGTCGTCCTCCTCCTCCGGCGTCTCGTTGCCCTCGCCCTCCTCCTCCTCCTCCTCGTCGTCCTCGTCCCCTCCGTCCCGCAGCAGCAGCGGGAAGCCCAGCGCGGCGGCGGGCTCGGGGCCGGCTCCGCCCGGCGGCTCCTGCGGCGCGGGGGCGCGGGGGGGCGGCGAGCCGGGGTCGGGCAGAGCCTCAGCGCCGTCGGCGGGGCCGCCGAGGTACTCGGCGCTGATCATGGAGGCCAGGTCCTGCAGCCGGCGCAGCGGGATGTAGCAGGAGGAAGGGTCCTGCCCGTAGCCGGGCTTGGCGGCCGCCAGCTGCATGGCGGGCGGCTCGGGGCCGCGGGGCTCGCCGAACGGACCGCCCTTGGGCTCGGCGGCCGGCAGCGAGGTGCCGAAGGGGACGAGGCAGCTGCGGCGGCTCACTTCGCAGGCCTGCTCCATGCCGGGCGGCGGGCATCCACCTGCGGGCACAGCACAATGGGGTCAGCCCGGCCGCCCGCACAAAATGGCAGCCGCGCCCCGGGGCCCGCTCCGCTCCGCGGCCCCGCGCGGGCGAGAGGGAGGGAGGAATGGAGGCG
>NC_034420.1:9706323-9715171 GCF_002078875.1 Numida meleagris
CTCGGCCAGCGCGGAGATGCCCCGCCGCCATCCCCGTGTCGATGTGCCGCCGCCGTGACGCGGCCCACGGTGCCCCACAGGAGCACGGCCCCGCACCGCGCCCTCACCGCTCGAGGCCCCGGGAGCGCCTTTCCCTCCTTCCTCCCCGCAGCCACGTGCCCCGCGCCGCTCCCTCACGCTCCCGAAATAAAGGCGGTTTTATTTAGAACCCCCCCGGGGGCAGGGCAGGGCTCCGCGTGGCAGCGCACAGCCGCTCCGCGCCCCATGGCCCTCCCGGGGCCGCACAGTGCCAGGATGGGCCCCCGCACCGGGGTGGGCCCCCACCTCGTTTCCCCTTGTGCGCGGGGGGGGGCTGCGGGCAGGGCCTGGTGCCACGTGCTGGGGGCAGAGCGCGTGGGCACCCCCAGCGTGGCCCAGCCACCCGAGCCTGGTCCCGGTGCCCCACGTGGCGCCATTTCCAATCCAACCCGTAGCTGTGGGGCTGCCACCGTCCCCACGGACTCTCTTCCAGCCGCTGCGCTCCCGCTCGGGTGCGCAGCACGGAGCCATGGCCGCCTTTGTGTGTGTGCACCGCGGGGCCTCTGCTCGAGCCCTTCCCCATGGGCCTCCGCCCGGTGCCCCGTGCGCCCGCTCGCCTTCCTGGCGGCCCCTGGTCTCCGCTGCGTGCACAACGCCGCGGGGTGGGCCGGGTCCAGGGGGGAGCGCAGCCCCGGAGCGGAGCGCAGCACAAAGGGTTCTGGGAATGCGGGGTTGGCGAGCGCGGGCGAAAGGGTTAAGGCTGGCGGGCAGGGGGAGGGCTGGCCGGGCCGGGAGGAAGGAAGCAGAGGAGGAGAGGAGCGGGGAGCATCCTGCCCGCAGGGCCGGCAGGGGCCCCTTCCCCGGGGAGCGAGCGGCTTCGCCAGGCCCCGGGCCGCGGGGATGGGCTCGGCTCTGCTCCGCGCTGGTAGCGCCGTGCCCCGCGCTGCAGGCGGGCAGGGCTGCGCCATCCGCGGTGGAATCCCGCGGGGGTCCCCTCGCCGGGCACGGTGCCACCCCCCTGCCGTCCCCACAGCCCCCAGAACGTCGGTCCCAGGGCACGCGGGGGGCCCGGGGAGGTGGGGAGCGAGGCCCCCAGAGCGGGGCTCTGGGGACGGGGTCCCTGCAGAGAGCAGCGCTGGGGTGGCGCGGGGCTACTGCACAGCGCTGGAGGAATGGGCTCGGTGCCCCACGCCCGCTTCGTCCCGTTTTTTCCCCGCAGATTCGTCCCGGGGGCCGGGGAGGAGCGGGGCAGCGCCCGCCCGTTCCGCTGCCGCTCCGCGCGGAGCTGCCGCCGGCGGCCGGGAGATGGGGCTCGCGGCCCGCCCTGCCCGCACAACCCCGCAGCGCTGCGGCCCCGGGCTGCCCGCGGGTTGCGCCGTGCGGGGGGAGCGTGTTTCTGTCCAGGGGGGTTTGCGTGCGCCAACGGTGTGAGTACACAGGGGGCTGTGCGCGGTGCTGCAAGCGTGCACGCGTGCGTGTCCACGGGAGGGTGCGAGCGTGGGGCTTTTGGCACTGCGTAGGAGAGCGGCCGTGGGGGTTTGGGTGCGAGCGGATGTCCGGGAATGCGGATATCTTGCCTTCCTCAGCTCTGCGCCCAGGAAGCAGCGTGGGCTGCCGTCACGCGTGGGATTCAGTGGGCGCCCTTTCCCGGCCCTCCCGTCGTTGCCCGGAGCCGGGGGTGCTCACGGGGCGCGGTGGGCAGAGGGCAGGAGCACGGCGTCTCGCAGCCCCCAGCCCCACCCTGCCCTGGGGCAGAGGTGTTCTGCATCCCACAAAAGCCAGATGCTGCCGGGAGATAAGATCCTCGCGCCTTTGTTTTGGGGAGAAAAGCCAAGAGCACCCTCCCTCCTGACAACAGAAGGTCGTTAAGCGAAGGCATCTCCGGCAATGGGCTGGCACCAGGAGCCGGCTCGGTGCCCCAGGCACTCAGTATCACCCCGGGACTCCCCGTGGGCAGCGGAGGTCCCACGTCCCGCGTGGAGCAGCCCCGGGCTCGCAGCGCGGCACCACCCGGGGCCCGGTGCCAGGGCCCGGAGCTGGGGGAGGGCGTGTGGGAACGGTGCCTCAGGAAACCAGCGGGATTTACTGGGCTACACGCTAAATCCCCCTCACAAAAGGGGCCTGTTCGTGGGGACAGGATGCCGGTGGCTCAGCCACACTTGTTTGGCCAGCAGAGCCTGGCGGATTAAGGACAATTGGTTCAGCCCTGACAGAAAACACCAGGAATGTTCAACAATAAAACCATCCTCCAGTTGGTGTGAGGCTGCGGGAAGCGCCGGCAGCCTCCCCTGCCCCATGCCCTGTACCCCGCTCCATCTCGGTGCTCCCCAGCCCCACGATGAAGGGGATGCACGGGTGTGTAGGGCAGCAGCAGATCCCGAGCAGGGGATGGACACAGCACCGGGCACCACAAGAGCAGTGCTGGGGGCACCCACATGCTGGGCTGTAAGGATCACCCCCCAGCCTGTGAGCACCCAGAGGTGGAACATGGCACAGCCCCCACGCCAGGCACAGCCCAGGGATGGTGCTCCTGTGGCTTTGGGGGCCAGAACTGGACAGCCCCCCTGCGCCTGGGCAGTTTGCCCTCCAGCGCGTGAATGCCCCATTCAGGGCTGTGCTAAATGCATTGGTTCTGGCACATTAGCAGACAGCTGGGATCCTTCCCCGGGGCAGGGAGGCTGTAGGACCGGGGCAGGTTTCACACCTGCTGGTGGTCTGGGGGCCCTTGGGGGGGGAGGTATGCCCAGAGGAGAGGGGGAGCAGGGCCCCATGGCCAGGAGCTGGGAAAGGGGAAGCAGAGCTGGGCTCCCCCTGAAGTAGGGAGGGGGCCCTCGGACAGCTCTGCAAGCATGCGCAATGCAGGGCAGGCTGTGCCCCCCCAGCACTGCCCAAAGATGGCTGCACCCCACTGCCAGCACAGCACAACTGTATGGGTGAGACCAAGGGGCCCTGTTCCACCTGCTCTGAGCCCCAGAGGTTGGCTGGGGAACATCGCTCCCCAGAGCCAGCTCCCATGTGTGATGGGGGCTGCTCCCCTCCACTGGAGCTGCCCCTGCAGCTGGGAGCTGGAGAAAGAAACAAGATCCTGGGGCTAACGGCCCGACAAAACCCAGCCCTCGCCAGAGTGGAGGAGACGAGGTGAAACCCTAGACCCAGGGAGACAGCTGCAGCCCGTGCCTGCCCACGCTCCCTGTGGAGCTGAGCTGGGTGCTGCAGGGCAAAGTGGGCACCAGGAGCAGGGCCTGCAGCCCCCAAACCCTGCTCCTGGGGGCACTGGGGTTAGGAGAAGGCAGCGCAGAGCCCATAACTCACTTTTATCGGGTGTCCTGGGGCCAGCCCAGGTAGGGAGGGGGGGACCCCACTGTGCGGGGCCTGGGGCTCTTTCCCAGCCTGGGAGCCAGCAGCAGTTGGTGGATCAGTTTCAGGGCGATGCTGGTAGCGGAGTTCACGGTGGCTTAGTGCAACAGCGGCTAATGGGGAACAGATGCAACAGTGCTTTGTGCCGGAGTGGGGCTGGAGGCACAGGACCTCGCTTCCTGCACCTGCGGCACTGCCCCCCCCGGCAGCGCTGCCTTCCTCCCTCACCCCTGGGAGCAGCCCAGAAACTGCACCAAGATCTATTAAAAAAAAAAATAATAATTTATCAGGTCGATATTTCATGTACATAAATATTCATCTCTATGGCTATGTACAGAGGCAGGCAGCGGGGCTCCCCCCAGGAGCCACTTCCATTGAAGCACTGAACAACAGCTGGCTCTCCAGGTGATGCCCGGGGCCCCAGGGTGATGCTCACCCCTGCGAGGCAGGGGCTGACGCTGCCATGTCCCAACCAGGGCTGCAGGCTCCAAGCAGAACCACTGAGGAGGAACCCAGTCCCCACCAAGGGGAGAACCCTCTGCCCAGAGAAGTGGGGAACAGCTCTGTGTGGATGGCTGCTGGCATCGCCAGGCCCTGCCGCCCCTAAGTCCTGCCGCTGGGGTAGGCGAAGAGGCAGGGAGCGAGTGGCAGCGGGTCGTGGGTGAAGACGGAGTCGTCGGAGGAGCAGGTGCTGGTGGTGTCCTCGCAGGAGGGTGAGTACTGCTCGAAGGGCATGGAGAGGTCCAGGTACTGCAGAGGACACAGCGCTGTCACTGCCTGCCCTGTGCCCCTGCAGGGGCCGTCCCCTCCTCCGCTCACCTCCTCCGAGATGGCCGCCAGAATCTTGTCCAGCCCCTCCACCAGCTGCTTGAAGGTGGGCCGCTGCGAGGGGACCGCATGCCAGCACTCCCGCATCAGCATGTACCTGGGGTTAAGGGCACGTTATGGGGGTGCTCCCATCCCCCTGCTCGCCCACCCCCCCAGCGCCGGTACTCACAGCTCGTGGGTGCAGTTGGACGGGCGGTCCATGCGGTGCCCCTCCTTCAGCAGTTTGAAGAGCTCCTCCACGGGGATGCCAGGGTACGGGGAGCCGCCCAGCGTGAAGATCTCCCACATCAGGATCCCAAAGGACCACCTGCGATGGGACGTGTGTCACTGTCCCAGCACCCTCCCACAGCAGGCAGGGCCCTGTTCCCCCACCCCTCTCACCCTGCTGTCCCTGGGAGCAGGGACGAGAGCTCTGGCCAGCCTCTGAGCAGAGCTTCACGGTATGGAGTGCCCCTGCCCTATAGCTGAGGACCCCACAGGGCTACCTCACCCCAAGCACGTGGCAGCCCCTGGCCCCCCACACTCACACATCGCTCTGGTGGGTGTAGACGCGGTCGAACAGGGCCTCAGGTGCCATCCACTTGACGGGCAAGCGGCCCTACAGGAACAAACCTCAGCTCAGCCAGGCCTATAGGTTCCCATTCCACCCCTGCCACACACCCAGCCGTGCGCTCACATTGCTGGTTTTCTTGTAGTAGTCAATATCGTGGACATCCCTGGCCAAGCCAAAATCAGCAATTTTCATCACATTTTCTGCTGTGACCAGGACGTTGCGCGCAGCCAGGTCACGGTGGATGCACTGCCAGGGGGAGCACATCACCTCAGGCGTGAGATGGCGGCTCCCACACCAGAACCTGTGCCCAGGCCTCACGCCCCGCGTTGTGGCACCAGGCTGCCGTCCCTACCCGCTTGGACTCCAGGTACTCCATGCCACGGGCCACCTGATAGACGCAGGACACCAGGTCCTTGAAGCAGAGCTGCTCCTCGGGCAGCGCCGTGATGTCGAAGGTGTAGTCGGGTGTGGGAGGCCGCCGGGCCCGCAGGTACTCGCGCAGGTTGCCCTTAGCAGCAAACTCCACTATCACGTAGAGGGGCCCTGGGGAGGGCACAGAGCACTCAGCCCTGCCCCATCCACCCCAGCACCCCCCTGACCCCGAGCCCCTCACCGTCCTGCGTGCACACCCCCAGCAGGTTGATGATATTTTTGTGCTTGTCCATCAGCTTCATCATCTCCATCTCGGAGATGAGGTCAGCCAGGTCCTTGTCGGTGGCGTTGTCTGGGGACAGAGGGCTGTGTCACTGCGAGCTGGGGTGGCACCAATGCAGCAGCCATGCCCAGGACACCGCAGCAGAACCGTTACCTTTGAGCATTTTGACAGCCACAGTGACGGCTCGGTCCGGCCGCTCCCTGTCAATGCCATATGCCTCTGCCCGCACCACCTGCCCGAAGCAGCCCTCGCCTAGGGGCTTCCCCAGCACCAGCCTGGGGAGAGGAGGCAGAGCCATGAGCATGCCGTGGGGCTGACCCTGCTCTGAGCCCAGGGGGCACAGGGCCCCGGCGCTGGCACTGCCGTCCCCAGCCCTGCCCAGCTCCGTACTTCTCGCGGGGGAATTCCCACTTGGAATCCAGGGGCAGGTCCAGCTCCACGACGCCTGCCAGCATGGGGGCACAGCTGGAGGAGAGGCGGGTGACGCGCATCAACGAT
Source organism: Numida meleagris (assembly GCF_002078875.1). Taxonomy (NCBI): domain Eukaryota; kingdom Metazoa; phylum Chordata; class Aves; order Galliformes; family Numididae; genus Numida; species Numida meleagris. Next base: position 9,712,233 of record NC_034420.1, read on the forward strand.
GTGCTGGACTTCCCTGAGGAGCTGGAGTCCAGAGAGAACTGCGAGGACAGCACAGCAGCCCTCAGACACCCGGGACTTATGCTGAGACCCGGTGCTGCTGGGAGCTACCGGGTGAGGGCAGCCCCAAGGACAAGGTGACAGGGACAGGTGGCACCAGCAGGGTCAGTTGTCACTAAGGTGCCCCCAGCTCAGCCCTCACCTGTCGGATGAGTGGGAATTTGGAGAGCTTGTGCACCGCCATGGGCTCCAGGGGCTGCTTGCTCGGCTGTGTCTGCATGCGGCACAGCACGACGACGACGAGGGCCAAGGCCATGGCCAGCGAGCCCGATGTGTAGATGATGATGTCGGTGTACTTGGCCTCGGGGGTCTCGGCTTCGTGCACCAGCTCTTCTTCTGGGGGGAGAGCACACATCAGCCTGCACCAGTCCCTGTGCTGCCCCCACCGCCCCCTAACCCTGGCCCTAGCCCAAACCCTGGCCCTACCTGGGAGCACGGTGAGCCACGCCGACTGGTAGGAGAGCCCGATGGAGTTCCCTGCCAGGCAGGTGTACTCTCCCGCGTCCTCCATGGTGACATTGCGCAGGTACAACACCTCCACCTCAGAGCTGTTGATATCTGCGGTCTGTGGGCAGAGCGAGGGACCGTGAGCATCCCCACGTGAGGACAAGCTCCGTGAGCCCGTCACCCCCCGGGCGCTACCTTGAGCACTTGCACGTAGGGCACCCCATCAGGGCCATAGCTGCTGCCGTTCACCTCGATGTGCTTCAGCCACTGGATGTGGGGCTGGGCGTCGCTGTACACCTTGCAGAAGAACTCCACGTCGCTGCCCACCAGGGCGGTGGTGTTGGCAGGCAGCCCCGCCTGCAGGATGGGCCGGTGCGGGGACCTCTCTGTGCCCGGGGCATAGGGGCAGGGTCACCCACGGCACCCAGGGGCGGCCCAACCCCACCTCCCTCGGGTGCTGGGAGGGAAGGGCTGCTCAAGCAGAACAGAAAAGGACGGGCTCCTCCGCCTTCATCCCCTGCAGCCCGTCCCCTCTCCCCAGCGCAGTGGCAGCAGGGACCCCTCCCGGCACCGCCTGCGGACCCTCACCCAGCACGTCCAGCAGGTAGCTGTAGCGGATGCTGCCGAACCTGTTCTCCACCAGACAGGTGTAGTTGCCGCGGTCGGAGGGCACCACACTCTCCATCACCAGGCTCCAGTGCTGGTGCCGGAGCTGCGATGGGGAGCAACAGGTTCAGGGAGGGCTGTGGCCGAGCCAGACACCAGGAGAGGAAGATGACAGAGGGGGGGCCCTTACCCGTATGCCCCCGATGCGGTGCTCCCCCCGGAACTCACGCCCGTTCTTGAACCAGCGGATGCTGGGGCTGGGACTGCCCGAGGCCGGGCAGCGGAACTTGACCGTGTTCCCTGCGGGGACGGCGTACAGCTTCTTGTCCATGCGGTGCGGGTGAGTCCAGTACGGTGCTGGGGAGAGACGGCGGGCATTGTGGGATTGGGGTGCACGGCCCAGGGTGGGGGCTGCCCCCGAGAGCTCTCCCCATGGCGGCACTCACCTCTGTGCACATAGACGGGCTCCTCGCTGCGGTCTCCGTGGGGACCGTCCCCGTCGCTGTCTTCATCGTCATCCCCCGATGCCAGCGAGTCTGCAAGGGAAAGCAGGTCACGAGGGGTGTCCCCGTCTGCGGGATGGGGAAATCGGGCTGCGCTCCCCTCAGCACTGCTCTGGGCTCTCACCCACAACAGAGATGGTGAAGTTGCGCAGGACTTGCCCGGTGCCCCGCGCCCGGCACACGTAGAGCCCCGAGTCCTCATAGGCGACCTCGGCAATCTCCAACACGCTCTGCTGGAGGCGGACGCGGGGCCCCGGGACCAGCGGCCGCGACTCCTTGTACCAGACCACGCTGGCCCCGCTCTGGTTGGCGTCGCAGTACAGCTTCAGTGCGTTGCCCGGGTCCAGCAGGAGGTGTTCCTCCTCCGACTCCAGCAGCGGGCTCTCAAACAGCTCTGCAGCCCGGGAGAGACGCGCTGAGCACCGTGCACAGCGCTCCCCAGCAGCGGAGTCCCACCACGCTCCCGCCCGGTGTGCAAAGCGCACACACCGCGGCGCAGTGCCCGGCCGCCCCGTCCTGGCCAGAGACGCGGGCGAAGGCTGGACTCTGCCCCCGGACACTGGGACGAGGCTTCCCCGCGGCTGCCTGGCACTGCCGTGCTCCCGGCCAAGGCCGCCCATGCCACAGTCCTTCCAGAGGGGTCACTCTGTGGGTGCCCGCGCCCATCCTGCCGCACTGGGATGGGAAGGGACTGGGAGCTCCCAGCATCAACCCCCCGCCCGCCCGCCCCCCCCTCCCTGCGGGTCTGGCCCACGCTGGGAAAGCGGCTCCAAAGCAAATATTCTGCTCAGCTCTAAACCCAGAACTGCTCGGAGCAAAACCACGACGCGAACAAACCCAAGGCAGCGCCAGAGCAGCGACGCAGCGACGGTTTGGCTGCGCCGAGACCCGCAGCCCCCGCCCCGTCCGCGTCTCCCACGCGCTGCCGCCGTGCCCAGAGCCCCGCAGCTGTCAGCACCGCGTGCGCACCATCGCACCGCACCGGCACCGCCCGCAGCACCGAGCCAGGCTGCAAGAAGCGGGGCCGGGAACGACCAGCAACGGAGCCTCAGCCTCAGCCACCCCCAGCCCCCCCCCCGTCCCGCTCGTACCTGGCTCCATCTCCCCGCGCAGAGAAGCGGCCGGGCCGGCCGCCAGCAGCAGCCCCGCCAGGACGAGGCAGAGCGGCCGCATCTTCCGGGCCTCCTGGGGGACGCGACAGCGCGGTGACGAGCTGCGCTGCCCCGGGGCCGTCGGACAGAGCCGGCTACGCGGAGCCCCGACGGCGCGGCGCGGAGTACGGGGACGGCGCGGCTCCTCCAGCCCCGAGCGGCCGCAGCGGGGAGG
>NC_034420.1:9715440-9761833 GCF_002078875.1 Numida meleagris
GCCGCCCCCGACCCCCAACCCCCGCCGAGCGTTGCCGGGCGCCGTTCCCGTGGCGGGGCGCGCGGGCTAATTGCTGCGGCCGCAATTAGCGCGGCGTTATCGCTGCCGGGGCCATCAAGTGGCCGTGACCCCCATTAGGAGCCCATAAGGCTGCGTCGTAAAACACCGCGGGGCTGCGAAGCGGGGCTGGGCCGGCCCTAATCCGCACCATAAACGCCTCTCCGCGGAGGGACCCCCGGCACCGGCAGCGGCCCCGGTCGCGTCCCGCTTCCCCGGTCCGTGCGGGAGCAGAGCCGGGAGCCGATCCCCGCAGCTCCTCCTGGAGCCGCTTCGCAACGGAGCAGCGGCGCTGCGCCGTTCGGGGGCTGCCACCGTCAGCCCCACCCCGCGGGGCCGTGACTTCGGGACGCAGCAGCGCCGCATCCTGCGCGCGGCCGTTCCCCTCCTGGGGTCCCGCTCCCCTCCCGGAGCCCCCACGGCCGCAGCCCCCGGCAGCTGTTCCGCTCGGCGCATTCCTGCCGGCGCGTGAAGCGGACGAGAACATCAATTTCACGGAGCAGCAGTCGCCTCCGCAGAGCTTTGCGAAGCGCCGGAAGCGCAGAAAAACGTTGGGTTCAGCTCAATTTGAACCAAACCGAACCAAAAGCGGGGCGCACGGAGAAGCCCGGCGAGGCCGAGGCAGCGGCAGGGCCCTGGGTGATGGGAGCGGCAGATCCCCTGCGGCTGACTGAGGAGGGATGCACGAAGCCCTGGAGGAGAGCTGGGAGCCCGGGATGGGCGCTGGGACCCCCCCCCCCCTCCCGTATCCCTGCCTGGCTCCTGCAGTGGGGATGGAGCCGGGTGGGCACATGGGAGCGGGGCAATGGGAGCCGTGCTGGCAGCTCGCCACGTGCCAGGACAGGGCAGTGGGGTGCGGGCTGCGGGGAGCTGCTCCCCTCCCAGCCGTGGGGCCGGGGGCTCGCGCTGCCTCGCTTGATTTATAGCAGCAACTGAAGGCAAACAAAAAGCCCTTCACGGCAGCACAGCCCACCGCCTGCCGCCCGCCTCCGGCAGCTCCGCCGCAGCACCGCCACGCCAGCAGCTCAACAAGGGGGGATTGTGCCAGCGCCGGATCCCTGTGCCACAGCACGGCCCTGCCCTGGCACCCTGCTTTGCCACGGCACCGCAAGGAGCACGCGTCCCCACGGCCACCGAGCTGCCCAGGGACGGGGTGCTCAGAGGTGGGCGTGGGGTGGATGGGGCAGCGGGAGCTGCTCTGCCCTGTGTCCGAGGAGAGGTGATCCCCACTGTTTGCCTGTGCCCAGCCGGATCCACAGCCCCGCTCACGTGCAGGGCCCCGCGGCGGCAGCACGCACGAGGGGCTGGATGCAGGGGCTCCATCCTCCCACCCCTGCCCCTTCCCCCAGGCAGTAAATCATCCCCACTCCCGTCATGAAAGGCCCATGTATGCGCTGCCGGCACAGGGAGCCTGCCTGGTGCCAACAATATTGCTCTTGGAAGGCAGCCGGGGCTGCAGGAACACAGCCGCCCCTTGTGCCTGGCCCCAGCACTCGCCGCCGGTCCTGCTGTGGTCGCACCTGCGGCCAGCGCGCTCGGCCGGCGGCTCCTGGGGGGGCCGGAGCCCGGGGGGCTCTTTCCTCCTGGAAGTTTCTCTTGGCCTCTCCTGAACGGCTGTTGTTTGGGGCTCAGGTCCCCGGCTCTCAGCACCCCATACGTGTGCGGTGTCAGGATGCCGAGGCCGAGCGAGCGGGGTCACAAGAGCCATGCAAGAGTAACCGCCAGCTCCCTGCAGCCCCACCACCCGTGGCACGTGGCATCACTGCCACTGCCACAGCCTGCAGGTCAGCCACGCTGGCGTCAGCTGCAGCCTCGTGGGCGCACTGCTGCTGGGCACGGAGGGGCTGGCCATGGGACACGGGTCCCAGCCCGGCAGCCCATCCTGCAGAGTGGGCTCAGGGCGGGAGCTCAGTCCCTGCTGCCCCAGGAGCAGAGCGCTGCGTTCCTGCCAATCCTTATCTCCCACAGGGAGGAACTGATGGAGCAACCCAGCCAGGTTAAGGTTTAACCAGGCACAACTTGGCAAACATGAACCTGTTGTTCCCTTTGGGGAGGTGAGAACACAGGGCCTGGCCTGGGGGCTGCCGAGTGAGGGATGTGGAGCCCCTGCAGCAGGCACCATGCTCCTTCCAGGGTCAGCAGGGAGCACCCTGCAGCACAGAGCGAGCGGGGAGGTACCCATCCCCCCTGCAGCCCTGCTGAGCACAGCCATGCCATGCTCAGGGATGAGCTGTATGGGTGCTGCCACCCAGGGCGCTGCACACCCCATGTGCTGAGCAAGCCGTGCCGCAGGACTCAAAGGCAGGATACCCCAGGAGCAGCAGGGTGCTGCGAGGCAGGAGCTGGGCCACCCCTGCGCTCCCAAACCCTAATGGCAAGCAGGCACCCAGCCCCACATCTGCACCTCATTTACTTGCTGAGACAGCGGGGCCACAAGGGAGGGCGGTGGTTAGGGCTGCAGACAGGGCTGCGCTCCTCTCCAGCTGAGGGGGTCCCAGCGCTGTGCTGTGGCTCAGCTGGACAGGCTCTGCAGAGCTGGCTGCAAGAGGGCAGGGGACGGCGGCACTTCCGCAGGGATGTGGCCGCGGTGGCTCCGTGCCCTGTGCCTGCTGCCAGCACGGAAAGCGCTGGGGCTTGGCCACGGCAGCCGCAGCCCCGGCACAGCCAGGTGCTGCCCGCAGGGGCCCGGGCAGGCAGCGCTGCTGTGGGATAAGGGCCACAGTGTGCCCAGCCTCCCCGAGCACACGGCCCCATTGCCAGACTGCAGCTCCCACGGCGTCGCGCTGCGGGGTGCCTGCGGGTGCTGCAGTGTGCTACCAGGGTGGAAGGGGAGGGCTGGAGCACATCAGCCAGCCTTGGCAGCAGGACAGAGCCAGGGCAACGCACAGCTAGGCACAGCCTCCCAGCAACGGGAGACACCACGGCTGTTGGGCACCCATCTGTGCTGTGCTGTGCTGGGAGCACATCCTGCCCTGGTGAGGCGTGGTGCAGAGGAGTGGCTGCGCACCATCACTCCGCTCCCACGCTGCCAGAAAACGGCCCAGTGCCCCGTGGCTGTGACGGATGTTTTCAGCGCAGGCAGCACAACAGCCTGTAGAAGAGCCAGCACCTGCGGGTGCAGACTGTCCTATCTTCTCCCTGGCGACATTGGTGCGCCCCAGGCCACACAGACGTGCCAGAGGAGCACAGAGGAAGGCACTTGGCGGCTCTGTCCGGATCTCAGGGTGCCTGGGGATGGCAGATGGGAACACAAGACGCCCACCGCTCCCAAACACGTCAAAGGTGTCTGTATCCTCTGCTTTGAAGGATGACAAAAACCCAGGAAGGGCTATAGCAAAGAGGCAGCACCCAGATGTAGTAATAAACACTCTATTTGGAGAGCTTCACCTTAGGGAAACAGCAGATACATAAACATCATGTACAGAGGAAGGCAAAACTGTCAGTACACAGACTGGAGTGACACACCGGACTGGGCAGTGCTGGAAATGGATCCCTCTTGGTGTCAATGCATAGCACATCTAGCAGGCACCTGCCCTCGTGCAGCGAGACGAGAGCTAAGCAGCGGAGATTGGAGCTGGAGGCCATCCAGTGCCACCAGGCACGCAATGCTTCCTTCACTTCATTGCAATTTTCTGCTGGTTGATCAGCTTGCTTGGCTTAACAGGACTCCCTCTGAAGCAGGAGGCTAAGGTCAGCCCTCAGCAGCACAGCAAGACTGGAAAACATCAGGAAGGCGAACCCAGACCAGCAGGAGCCCGTCCTAAGGGGAGATGGCAGATCCTGCGCAGGGCGAAGGCAAACAAAGCTCGTGCACAGCCTTGAGCGGGGAGGGAAGGCACTCGCTCCAAGTGCGGAGATGAGCAACCAGCTCCCTCTCCTCGCTTAACCTGACCAGCACGTGCAGGGTTTTGGGAGTGCCTCCCCAGCCTGGCTCTCAGCCTCGCAAGGGTGGCAGCTGCTCAGCCTGGAACGCAGCACCGGGAGCGCAGGGCCCCAGAGTGCCCTCCAGCAGCTGCCGCGGCGGTGAGAGGCAGCGGCTCTGCTCAGTGTGTCCACCACCTCCGCTCCTGCTGGCCAGGCAAGCCCCTGTTCTCCTGCCCCGTGGAAGAAAACCAATGGCACTTGCCACAGGCTGGTGAAGTCTCAGCTCCATGGAGGCACTGAGGCTGAGACAAAGCTGCGGGGTGCCTCATGTGGAGTGCTGGTGCTGAGCACAAGGCCAGCCCGACAGCACAGCTCCCACGGTGGCCAGCAAAGAATGGCACTGCCCTAGCTCAAGGGCAGAACATCTGAAGAACTCACCCAAAATGCACAACAGCCTCAGATGCCCGCCCTTCCTTCCAGGGGCTCTTCTGACAGATCCAGTACATTAGCACCATGAGGAGACCATCTGTCTTAATTTCTGGGTTTGAAAGACAGAGCATCTCTTCTCCATGATGGTACAAATGCGTAAGAACTCTGAGGAGAGGGGTTGGGCAAGTATTGTCTAATGAAGGACTAAGTCAGGTTTCCAGAGGATTTGTAGCTATTCAGCCAGCTAACAATTCGACCAAGCTATACTACACTATTCTGTTATTTCTATACTTTTCTCCTCTACTTTTTTTCCTTTAAAGTTCTCCTTCTCTATTACTATTTTGCTGGCAGTAGGGAAAACGCTGCACTCATGTAGAGACCCTGACAGAACTAGAGATGAACTCTTCCTGCTCACCTTCCTCTGCTGATTGCATTCAGGTCTCGGAGATTTCCACCACTGCCAAGTTTGGCTGAGATTGGTTTAAGTTATGGGGGGGTAAAGACACACACGGTGAATGATCACATACACCTGTTTCCATAGGAAACCAGGCTAAACAGTTTCTTCCTTCCACGTGGAAATCCTCAGAGTGGAGGGCTGAGCTGCCAGGAGAGCCAAGAGCTCCAACTCCTCCGCCCGCCCTCCGCTCCACCAGCAGCACTGTACACCAGAAATCACAACTACTTGTTAGACGCCAAACAACACAGCTCCTGAACCACGGGCTGCAGTGCTGCAAAGGGCTCTGATGGCAATCAGTGGCTCACAGAATTCTGCACACAAACCTGCCCAGAGGAATCACGACAAAAGATGTCTTGCTGCCATTTCCTATGTTAGGCCTGTAAAATGCCAGGCAACACGCACAGCATCCCATTCACACCGCATAAATGCTGCTCGCTATGGACTAGGAGCTCTCCTCCAGCAAAAGACACCTCTAAGTGTGGGCTGCTGGCCTCCAGGGGCAGGAATCCACTGTTTGCTCTGGTGAGGGAGGAGGTAGATGTTAACCAGCTTGTTGCCAGACGCTCCTTATACCAGATACACACTTCCTCTCACACCGCACCCACCTTTTCAGGAAGCAATTACACAATGAAAACTACTCTAAGGGAGTGAAGTATTTGCTGTCTACCAAGTCCCTTCCAGCTGGATCCTTTTTCGGACAGATTCAGTCCCCGTTCTGCTCAACGGGTGCATACAGGAGGGTAGGGCTTTGCTTATCCATAGAGGGATAATGAAACCATTGTGGGCTGGCAAAGGATGTGTGTTCTTGGGCCACCAACAACTCCAAGAACGGTGCTGCAACTTGCTCTAGAAGTCTTGGCTGAAGTAACTGTAGCCTCCTGGAGCAGTTGTTTCTTCCCGGACATACTGCTGCGGTGGGAACGGTCCTACAAGCGGCACTGCTCCCGGGATCCTGCACATGGGAGGGAAGAGGAGGGAAAAAAGGAAACAATGTCAGAACAGTTTGAAATCTGTCAGCTGCAATCACTGCTCAGAAAGCATGGCTGCCAGCAGAGTAACAGCCTACTACAGACAAGTCAACAACTTGCCAGAAAAGCTTCCAAGTGGATTCTTCCCCGGTGTGTGTGTGTGTGTAAACAGACACCTTTAGCATGGCAGAATTAGCTATTGCTTAGCTCAAGGACCGTGAAGAGCTTCCACTACAAAGCAAGTTACCCTGGCTCTTTTCAGACTGCAGAAGCTGGCCTGGAACAGGACTTAACAGCTAAATCCAGAAGCAGCTTTCTGAAAGGGAGTTATTTGGCTGGAAAAGCTGGAACAACATCCATGTCCTTAAAGTAAACAGTTATGTGTGTGTGTGTTGGGAATGCCTTCAGTGCTATCTTTCTAGAACGGGCTAAATTCAGGCTAGATGTTTGCCATCCACTGATCCTGCTGTGCTGTTAAGAGTTGGCTTTCATGACGGGACAGACAGAGCTTAAGCCTTCCAATCAGCTACTCAGACAGAGTGCAATGGGGCCGTTATTCCACAGGTACACAGTGAAAGATTCCAGTTTTCCTCTTGGTCTCTCTGGGAAATTTGGTGAGGAATCTATCACCACTTCAGCCAGGATTTCCTAATACCTCTTTCTTCTAACCAGCTTCTAAGCTGTCTAACCACCCCAGGTCTGTCATCAACCTTCCTTAAGGTAACGCTTTGAAATCAGATATCTGAATTTTGCCAGTGTCCAGAACAAGTACATTCAGCATTAATCATTTCCCTGGCAGAAGATGAACAACACATGCAGGGGATTATCCTATTTAATTCACCAGTTGTGAGACCAAGTTCAGAAATACAGCCTAGGTTTCTGGAGCATGCTGACTACATGCCAAATTTTAAAACATGCAGCTCCAAAAGAGACTAGAATGACAAGAGGACCTCCACTAAGCCACTCTTTGCTTTAACTCAAATCCTGGTTCTTACAGAAGTGCTGTTTAACAAGAATCAGAATGGATGTGCTCGCTGCAGTGGTCCACGCTGACCTGAACCTCTGAGAAATGAGAGCAGCTGAAAGACACTTCTGCTACAGCAGCATCCTGGAGCTGTCTGCAGGGGAAGCTGCTGAAGAGGCTGAGGGGGTGCAAACCTACACTGGTTAATTGGCTCCAGAACAAACAGCACAAGCTTGCACAAAGCACATTGTTCTGTTTGTGAGGGTCAGCTTGAACTACACATGCAAAACTGCATTTAAGCTACATTTAAAACAGTTTGAACAGCAAAGCTAGAAACAAGAAAGTTACTTACTGATTCTTGTGTTTGAAGCCACTGATGTGAGCTTGGTACTGCTCTATGGAGTTCAGTACTATGTTACATGTGTTGCAGGGGTAGCCTTTCCCAGCTGAAACAGACATCAATGTTAACACACACAGCACAGCTAGCCAACAACTTGGTGCCTGAGGTAGAAACAAGTGAGATAATCAATCACTTGATGTGTTAAACAACTGCTAAACAAACCAAGTAGCAAATGAATAGCCTGACCAGGCAGGGAAGTCACAGGATCCCATACCCCACCTGATACTGGTCAGACTCTGGTTAGTGGCACGAGGGAAGCAGAGCCAGGAAACCTTTCCTGATCAGAACACCGGTTTGTTATCTACAAAAACAAACACACATTTCCTGTAACCAGTTCACAATATCAGATGAGGTGAAAACCTAGCAATTAGTACACCAAACCCGATGTTATACTGCCTCTGCAACTCCATTTTTCTCCCAAATTCCCGCTTCTCCTGATCTGTAGGTCTCCTAACAAAAATCAAGGGAGATATCGAATTCATAAACTTGATGTTTCAATTAAGAAAAAAAGATGGAAAAAAAAAAGCAGCCAGAGGAGATTATACACAACGTCAAATTCCACAGCGCAGCGCTTTGCTCAGCCTGGCTGAGGTGCCAGCTGGGAATACTAAACTCTATCCTCGAGCCATTCAGTTACAGTCAGTGTATCAGTTAACTGCAAAAAAACCCCAAAAGCCTCCAACTTGCACCAGGCAGACCAGTGGTTGTGCGTAACATGACAACAACGGCTGGAATGAAAGTTCTGGGAGTCACAGATACCAAACAAGCAAGCAAGGCAGCAGAGCTGGCCACAGAAGCCTGTAACGGGAAAGTCCTGGCATTCATCCCTGCGACATTACGTGCTCCTGAATTCCAGCTCTCTGGGGAAAGGCTCTGCCTGGGAGTCTCACAAAGTAAACACTTCCTTAAGGGGAAAGGGGACACTCGCTCTAGGGGCGCAGAGCAGCGTAATCACCAAGTGAGAAGCACAACACGTGATGCAGCAGACACTTCCCCATCTGGCTGCTGCCCCACAGAGATTTCAGACTCTAGTGGGCACCATTTAACTCTCAAAAATGCCTGGGCTTGGATGTGAAGGGCCACAGGAGCTGTCACAGCCCTCACACCCACCTCCCTGCATGACTGAGGTCAAGATCTTCCAGCTGAAAATCAGGCAGACAGGTCCTTTAAGCTGCACTCCTGCACCCCACACTGATGGCTCCTAGAAGAACTTTAAGCAGAAAGGCATCTAGGTGCTCTGCTATGAAGGACATGTCTTCATTTGGTGAGGGTCAGATCCCAACAGGGAAGGTTTAGAGACCAGAGCCTTTACAAAAGTATAGGTCAGAATTCAAGCCCAGTTCTATAAAAGAGAACGAGAAGCTTGGGCTGGGAAGAACTATGCTGGCACGTCAGCTTGGCATGGCTGTCAGCACACAGAGACAGGAGAAAAATACATCCCTGACTGCAGCCTGCCCCACCAGAGCAGCCCCACACTACACCAGGGCTCTGCAGCCTTGCCTGGAACAGCTTAAGGGCCACAAAGATGTGGATGGAGATACTCCAGCTCTGTAAGCACTCCAGAGAACACATCGATCACACGGCAACAGCACTGCCCTCCTACCCAGCCTGGGCTGGGGCTCCACAGCCTGAGTCACAACAAAATGGAACCATTGATCAGGCCCCACTAATTAGGTAAAGAGCAGATGGGTAACACAAGATATGAAGCACCTTTTCCATCTCCCACATGACTACACAATGTGGGAGAGAATATTACTGGGATAATTGAGTTTCATTTCTCATAAGTGCTACCAGTAGCTAAAGGTGGCCCGCAAAGAATTAGAATAATTAATCTTCTGCTTATGGGTGTTTTTATGACAGAGAAAGAAGCCCTCGAAGAAGATTTTAAGATGATTTGTCTGCTTATTATTTACTTCAAGCATCCAGCAGGGTACTACACACTTCCTGGTCCAACAGAAGGATGCTGGAAAGAACAAGGGAGTTCACTGTGAGCTCCTAATGCTTCCACTGGACTCCAAGGGCTTTCATCATGTAGAAGCACTCATAAGGAACAGATCATAAACCAAATGAGTGTTAACTGTCTGCTTAAAGTTCCTCCTTAATAGCTCAATTTTTTCCACATTCCTGCTCGCTCCAAAGTGAGTTGCATTAGTTCATCAGATGAAGTGCCCACACAGAAGCAGAAAGCATTCAGGGAGAAATCTCTCTGGCTTTCATTTGCTTTGAAGCAGCAGGTGCAGTTAAACCTATTTCTTCCATCTTTGCCCAGTCCCCTAGACATTTTTTAAGCATCAAATGCCACTTTTATCTTTCCATTTTGGATGCAATCCACCTAGCTGGAAACAGCACTGGCCAAAATCCCTGGATTATCTGCACAGAGAATAAAAAGGACACGTACTCAATGAGACAACATTGCAAAACACAACTTCAAGCTCGTCACGAGCAGCCTCAGCCTAAAAACCTCTCCTGCTGCCAAGGCGTTACAGTATCAACCAGATCAGTCTTATGGGACATCATCAAGATCCTCATCACGAGCAATTCTCCCCTGCTCCCTCCACACAGACTCCCTCATCCAGGGACCTGTCGGATGCACACTGCTGCTCTCCCACCCTCCTCTCCAGCTCCTTACCAGCCTGCCTGCTGAGAACTCACCCAGGAAGGACGATGCTGGTGCGTCAGGAGATCGGCCGTAGCGTGCCATCAGCTTGTGTTTGGTTTCTTGCTTTCTGTGCTTCTTGCCCACGTAATGTTGTTTTGCCATAAGGGGGTTGTTGAAAGTGGCATGGCAGAGGCTACAGAACTTGTCTGGGTCAGCAATGTCCTTGTTCTCTTCATTAGAAGACACAGTAGAGGTGGGGAGGGTAGCGGGATGTTTCTGTGGGGGCACCACTTCTGTAGGGTGAATCCAAACTCTTGGTCAGTTAGATACAAAAAAAAATAAAGAAGGTAATTTTACTTCCCCAAAACATGCATTAAACAAACAAAAAAACACCCCAAAACCAAAACCATAAAACAGCCCCCAAACAAACCTAGTCAGAGGATGTCAGACCTCTTGATAAATCTGTGTTACTCCTGCCTCCTCCCTTAACACTCCAGAACTGGAAGGCACATGGTAAGACAACTCCCAGTGGGGGCACAAACACCATAGAGGAGCTAAGCACCTGTGAGCTCCTCTCACACGGAAAGGGCAGACGCCGGACCACGCGTGCAGCCATTCCTTCCTGAAGGCTCCTCACAGCCAGGGCCTGCCTTGAGAACGGGCCACAGCAGATAGCAGAGGCAAAGCATGAGGTCAGGACAAGCACACAGCCACACTTCGCAGCGACACTCTCCCAGCCTCCAGCCGTTTGCAGCTCAGAAGTCCCTAAACCACGGAAGCTACAACCCTGTACTGAGCAGCCCTGACAAATTCATCTCACGGGCGTTTCACCGGTCGTTTCGGTCCCTGTAACCTTTCAGCAAGAATCATGTTCTGTGACAAGATATTTCTACAGCTGCACGAACAACAATGGGCTCTGTCCCACTCCTTGTATGCAAGAAGGAACATTTAGCCAAGCCAGCCCATCAAGAGGTTGCTGAAAAAGGCTGTGGTTCTGGAGGTGTGCTGCTGGCCTTCCCTGTTTCACAGGCAAGTGCACACACACAAAAATGAAGACGTATGTCCAGTGGCACCTCTCAATGGAAAGTTGTTACATGCAGCATTTTCCTTCTTTGAACTTCACAACACGAAGGCACTGCAGACAGACATACCTTCCACTTTAGGGGACTGCTGCTTCACATTCTTGGCATGAGTCTTCCCCAGGTAGTGAGACGTGGCCACAGCAGGAGAGGAAAAGGTCATGTTACAGATGGGACAACACTTGTTCCTGTCCTCCCCATTGCTGCCTTCCTGCTTGCTCTCCTGTGCACACAGAACCACAGAATGGCTGAGGCTGGGAAAGCTTGTTACAAGGAGGAACTATAAGGCATTCAAGAAAACTAGATCATCAGAGACACTGAATGTGAAGTTGAAGCTGTCTGACTGAATAGGACTTCCATGGTGCAGCACCATCCTCTCCTTCATCGGACAGTGTTCCAGCTTCAGATTCCCTTTTTTTTCAGTCTGTTAGTGAAACACTACAGGTAGAGGAGCTGTCAGGACCTGCATGAGCCCAGCACAAGGCTAAGTGCATGGCAACAAGAACTGATCCATGCCCCACTCCCTAAGGTGTGAGCTAAGGAGCATAAACACTGCTATCAGCCAGGCCATCAGCAATGTGATGCCACCTGGGCAGGCAGCAGCAGTCGCTGCTAGGCCTCACACTGCATAAAGGCAACCTCCTTCATCCTCTCCTTCATCCGTACAACAGATTTGTGAGGGTTAGGGATTAAAGCTGAAGCAATCACAGAAGTAGAAGCTGTTTCCCAAACAAGTCATGGAACAGACATGCGACAGGGTGCTCCTCTTGCTGACCAAGAAGCTGAAATAAAGCTAAAAAAGTGCAACAGAAAGAGGAGTCCAGCGAACCATGAATGCTGCACTGCACTGTCAGTGAAATGAAACACTGCACGTGCACAGTGGTATTCCTGACAACTTGTTGCTTCCCTGTTCTTCGCAGAGGAGCTTTCAGTAAGAGACAACATAGAGTCATAGAATGGCCTGGGTTGAAAAGGACCTCAAAGATCATCGAGTTTCAACCCCCCTGCCGTGGGCAGGGTCACCAACCACCAGACCAGGCTGCCCAGAGCCACATCCAGCCTGGCCTTGAATGCCTGCAGAGATGGGGCATCCACAACCTCCTTGGGCAACCAGTTCCAGCGCGTCACCACCCGCTTGAGTGAAAAACTTCCTCCTAAAGTCTAACCTAAATCTTCCCTGTCTTAGTTTAAAACATGCGGTTCTTTAGCAGGGAAAGGCATCAGGAGCCATACTCACCGACGCAGCTAAGCCACAGAACCCTTTCTAAGAGCGCAAGCAAACAAAAGGGGCGCGGGCAGCACTCAGCTCGGAGCCCACGTCCCCGCAAGCCAGGCTCTCCCCTCACCTTCGCGTCCAGCTTCATCTTCTTCCCGGGCGCCAGCTCCTCCTCGCCGTGGATGGAGAGGTACCTCCGCACCTTGTTGGCGTGCTTCTTGCTCTGCGGGCAGCGACAGCGTTACGCGGCCCTGCCCCGCCCTCCGCGGCCCCCACCCGGCCCGGCCCGGCCCGGCCCGGCGCTCACCTGGTAGTGCGCCAGGCGCTGCGACTCGGAGATGAGCAGCGCGCTGCACACCTTGCACTGCGCCTCGGTGAAGATGTGCCCGTTCTCCCGGATCAGCCGCTCCACTGCCAACACACACCGCGCTCAACCCGAACCGCTCAGAACTCAGCCCGGCCGCCCCCGGGACGCCTCCCGGGCCGCTCCCCCGCCCCGGGCCGCTCACCTGCCTCCTTGCCCACAGGCAGCGCCGCGGCGTCCCCGTTGCTACCCGCCCCGTCCGCCATCTTGGCCGCCCCCGTCGCTCTCGCGAGAGCCGCGGTCGCCTAGCGACGGCGGGCGGGGCCGGGCGGCTTCCCGCGGGAACGCCGCGCGCGGCACGTGCTGGCGGGGTGAAGCGGCGACGGCCATGTTGGTTGCGGGCAGCGGGGGGGGCGGGCTCGCCTTATCCCCGGCTGTGCGGCGGCGCCATTTGTCGCCGCGATCGCTGCACGCGGAGAGGCGTGGCGTGAGGTGGGCGTTGAACGCTTTTCGAGTCAAGGCTGGAAGACTGCAATTAAATTAGGTGACACCGTTATATTTTTTTTCCCTGGGTGAACTCGATCAGGAGATAAGATGGGGGTATCCCCGCTGCCCCAGGAGGCTCCGAGCGGAGGAGACCGCAGTGTTTCCGCTCTGTTCCTCCCGCTGCCCTCGGGCCCCGCCGCCGCCCGCACGCGACATGGCGCCTCCCGCCTCGCCCGGCCCTGCCCTCCTGCCTCCCACGTGACGCGACGCCGCCGCCGCCATCTTGAGTGAGGGCAATGAGGCCTCCTCCGCCAACTTGAGTGCGGGTAAGAGACCCGCTGAACGCGGCTCGGGGAGGCACGGGGATGGCGAGAGGGAGCGGCTCCGCGGCCGCGCGGTGGGGCGGGAACGGCGCGTGGGTCCCCGGGAGGTCCCGGGCCCCGGGGGCGGCTGTGTCCCGCGGGGCCTTCTGTAACGCTGCGGGCCGCTGCCCTGCCCGGGGGCTCGCCGGGAGCTGGGCCGCCGCCTCTCAGCGAGGGGAGCTCGGGGCCGGCCCCGTCACGCGGGGTGAGCCCGGGAGCGGCTTCGGCCCCGGTTCGTCTCTGCCTCGTCCCCCGGGCGGTGCCGGCGAGGCCCGGCTGGCGGTGATACTGAGCGGCCCGGGGGTGTCCGGGGGCGGCCCGCAGAGCCTCCCCGCGGCGGGGGGCTCCGGTACCGACCCCGCGTCCCCATCCCCTGCGGTACCGCTGGGTTCGCTCCTGCCGGCCGCGTCCCGTTCCCTGCAGCAGCCGCATCTCTGCCCTTCCTCTCGTTTCACCCAGCTGCGGCCGCTCCCATTCCCCCCACCGCTGTGACCCCCCGTACTTCCTCCCCGGGTTTCACGTTCTGGGGAGCCCTGACCCCGTCCGTGTCCACCTGCAGAGCCCGAGGGCCGCGGGTTGGGAGGAGGGCTCAGCACCGTGTCAGGGCGCAGGGTGCCCTCCGTGGGTACTGGGACGTGTGGGGGGAAGGACGCTTCTCCCCTTGCTGGAGACAGAGCTGCAATGGGCTCGTTTGGAGGAGCTGAGCAGCACACACCTCCCGCAGAGCTCAGCGATGCCCAGTGCTCGGCCTGTGCGGCCCTTCCCGCAAAGAGCCGTTCAGCAAACAGATAAACGCTGCGAGCACCTCCTGCCCCCCCGGGGTGCTGCAGGCCGTCATGTTGCAGAGCGCCAGCTGCTCCCAGCCTGGGGGGCCCGGGGCTGATGGCTGCAGGGAGCTGCGTGGCACTGACCTGAGTGCACGGCACTGCTGCATGCCTGGCAGCACCACGTCCCTCCCTGCAAGCGGGGGGGGGGTGTTGTTTACCACGCGCCAGCCTGAGTCTCGAGCGGCTCTGAAACTCATCCGGGGATGAGAGTCATTCATTTTTGGCTCCGTTTTCAAGCATTTTTCAAGCTGTCACAGCTTGGCAGGGCTGGAGCTGCAGTGTCAAGATTTAGAATTATTCTGTCGGTAATTGCTTTCTGATTCATCAAAATGATAGATGAGAGGGAAAATGACAAATAATCACAAGTTGGGGATCTTCAAGGATATCCCTAAAAATGTGCCTGGGGAAGTGTGGCGTGTGCGAGGCCCTTGTCAGGGGGTCACCTTTGCTGTCAGAGCGTTTGCAAGGAAATTCTCTTGAACTCAAAGTTGTAAAAAGCGAAAAATTGGAAAACAGGTCCAGGACACAACCCGCAGAGGTAGGTTTGGCTAATTCAGGCTTTCTTTCACTGGACCTGAAAGCAGACGTTAGCACTGCCGACACCAGCAGCGTCGTTTGCAGAAGTGCTGAAAGCAAAATGCAGCTTCTGTGCTCGGCTTCCATACCTGGGGGGTGTGCTCTGCTGCTTGTTTTCTTCAGCTCTATCAGCTGGGCTAATAAAAGCCGTTGCCGCTCTCCTACTCACAGCGTCGCACAGCTACAAGTGATCTCTCCTTGTCTTGTTCCCTTAGTTACACTCACAGAGAGGCTCGTTGCCACAAGTCCCTTCGTTTTCAGCAGTGTTGTGGGAGTTGTGTGGTTACATCTTTTACATCTTTTTTTTTTTCCCCCCCCTTTTTAAATGTTGGAGGTAGGTGAGTCATCGTAACTCCAGCTGATACTGCTCGCTGATCTCTTATTTAGCGCAGTGCATCGAGCGGAGGGGAGAGCTGGTGATACCAGCATGGATTTTAACAAGAAGCAAAAGGAAACGCTTTGCGATTGCTTGTTGCTGTCTGCTGCATTTTGCCATTGACGTCTCCAAAAGCAGTGACCCTGCCCAGGCTCGGTACTGGGCTATGGGCAGTGTGCCAGAACCCCGTGCGTTCTGCTGATAACGGGGTGCGGTTCCCAGACGCCGGGTGGGCAGCGGAGTTCATCTCTCTGGGCAGAGGGCAAAGAAACCATTTGGAGCAAAAGGTGAAAAATGGAGGAAGTATAACAATGATATTCCAGCAACAGCCAGGGTTCAGCTCAGCTGGAGCAGAGCAGCTTTGTGTTTGGCAAGAGCTTCTCTAAAGAGCAGTGCTTGTTTTTATTTTCCCATCCCAAACAGACAAGCGTTTTGGGACTGCAGTGATGACTGCAGCCGCTTCTGGAGCTGCGCGTGCAGTTTGTACAATATTCTGTCTTTAGAGGGCTCAGCAAGTCTTCAGTGCAAATCCTTGCTCACCAGATAATCATCTTTTGCCTCCACACCAATGTGTGCAGAGGAAGGGCGACAGGCGAGGGAAGCTCCTGCATGCTGCAGAAATTCACAGGCAGCACGTGTCCTCCTCTTGCTCCAACCTGGACCTGGTGCTGCTCAGCTGTAGGAGGAGGAGTGCACCCCTGTTCTGTGGTGCTAATGTGGCTCTGAACTTCGTGCTCGCAGTGTTTCCACATGTAGTGGCTGTTTGCAGTTCTGTGATGCTACAGGAGAGGGTTTGGCTCTGTGTTGCGTAACGCGGGGTCTTTTGTCGCATCTTGTCTGCCTCTTATTTTAGACCTCGGCAGTGCATTTGAGCTATTTCAGTGCTCACGAAGGAAGGCAGAGGGATCCTGGGAAGGACATTGGTCTGGGAGCCAGCCAGCTTGAGCTGCCTTTCCAGCTCTGCGCTGTCTGTGTGTGACGCGGGGCTCGCTGCTCACTGCCCTGTGTGCTTCCTTCCAGCAAAACCAGAGCTGATGGTGCTCAGCCATCTCGTAGGGCCTCCCTGGTTCCCAGCTCAGGAAGCGCTGAACGCTGTTGTCGTGTTACCTGCTCTTGTTCTGATCCTGGTCCTCTTCTCCCAGTCCCCTTGGTTTGATTCAGTGCACCATCCCAGGGTGTTCTGCACCAGGGCTGTGTGGGGGTGGGAAGCCTGGGGTTGTGCTACGGGCACTGCTTTGGGGCAGCGTGCTGGGGAGCATCAATGGTTGAAGCGAAGAGGAAAGCCTCATCGTGCTGGAGCAAGGGCTCTGTGTGAGGCGCTCGTCTGTTGCTGTTCCCCTGAAACCCTTTTTCACAATCAGCTCTAATAAAGCATTCTTAAGTAAATGAGTGGTGACAAGCACGTGTGGCTCCCAGTACTGCTAAATGTACCACGCGTTGTAATAAGGTTCTAATGGCTGGTGTATTTTGCCTAAAAATAGTAAAAGAAAGGAATGTCTATTAGGGGAAATCTAAATGAGAGGGAAACAAATGGCTTTTAGTCTTTCCCTCTGTTTCAGAGTGAAGGATGCCAAGGAGAAGGAAGGCCACGGGGGGCCCTGACTCTCGAGGTCAGGATGGAGAGGAAGAGGAGGAAGAGAAGAGGGGTGCAGCCAATGCCAAGAAGAAGCGCAGCTTTGTGGACGCGTTTATTGTTATATCCGACAGCGATGGAGAGGTCAGTGCTCGGCCCGTGCCAGCCCCTGCTGCTGCAGGAGCACCCTGTGCAATGTGCTGGGGCATGTCATGCCGTTCCTTTTCTTTTCTGTGGGATGAATCCAATCCTATTTGGCTAGGAAATGAATGGTGTGCTTGGTGAGGGTGAGTTATGAGTCTGGGATTTGATAACCAAATCCTCTCAGAACTGAATTTGAAACGTAATTTAAAAGTAACCTTTCCTCAATCCCTTTACAAATCTTTTTTTTCATAATTTTTATTTGACTGATTCCAGCTAAACCGTAGAAACGTGATTCTGTATTATCTGCAAATAGATAAGAAAATGATTCAGAACACGGACTTCAAGTAGCTCAGACACAGCTGGTGTCTGGTAAACTGATCCTGCATTACAGAAGTCTGAATTTTTAACCCGTTGCCGTAGGGCGTAAAGGTGAACCGTGCAGTAGGTGTGACACAAAAGCTCAGGTCACCGATCCCTGGCGTCATCTTATTAACATGAGGCTCACCCTGCAATACTGAGATGTTTGTGCCTGTTACACTGATGCTGGGACACGTGCAAGAACTCCCAGCTGGAGAAACCCAGAGCTCTGAGAATCTGTCCTCAGCTTGAGGTACACGAGAGAAAATTATTAGAGTCATTTTTATATGTATGACTGTTGAGGCTTTGCTCTGTCTTGCCTGTGCTTTGGGATCCTAAGCTGCTTTTTGTAATTCCTCCATTTTCAAAAGCATTTCAGTTCTCTCTCAAGCTGTAGATCTTAAATCAAGTCCTTTTCGTTCCCACATCTGGAGCATGAGTCTCTACAATAAGGCGATTATCATGTGAGGAGGGGAGAAGCACTAGAAATAAACAGTAAAAAGCTGTAGGGCAAATGATATTGGATGTTTTTTCTTCACATTGTCTGAGTTCTTTTCCATTGGGAAATTCCCTGAAAGAAATGGAACATATGGCAGTAATAGTTCATTGGGGTTAAACCCTTAGCTCTGCAATATGCTAAGTTAACTTCAGATGTATGCTGCATCACTGGCCTTTATTGTGAAACCTATAAGGGAAAAAAGAAATCAGCAGCTGTAAGAGATGCTGCAGTACATAAAAGATCAGGACCTGTTATTGTCTACAATTATTCATCTCAATGTGCACGTATCTGAAAAAGAGGAAACAAACGTCTCCTAAAGCACATCTATAAAAAGGTTAGGCTCCCTGACTGTTCTGTAAGTTTGTCTATAAACAATAAATTCTGATGGCATAATCGGTCATATTACAGAAAAGGATATGCTCAGAGAGGCCGTTAAAGAGCCAATTAGGTTCTGTTTAAGTGACAACAGCTCAGTCGGTTGAGTGAGTGGATTTATTCAGTTCAGTCTCTTTCTTTTTGTGAGTCATCAGCTCCCAGATCCAGTGCCACAGTCTCTTGCAGCGTCGTTTTCTGCAGAACCACCCAAAAATTCGATTTGCATGGGATCTCAGAAGAAAAAAACCTGTCTGTTTTGTGTAACTGTCACAGCTCTTCAGTGTACGTCAAGTTGGATTTCAATTTCAAACCCTGTAACTGTTGTTCTTGCTCCAGTAAGACCTTGTTATGTGTTTGAGAAGAGGTGTGGGAAACTCAGATCAATAGCAATTTTAGAGAACAATACATTCTCAATTAATCTTGCATCTGTTAGGACATGGTTCCTTATGAATCAAAAGCTGCAAGGACAATTTGGGCATCATTGATTCAATGGCTTTCTTCCTTGGCAGTCTCTTGGCAGGTATCTATGGAACAAGTCCCTAGTTCTGCTTCCAGACCAGCAGATCTTGTAGCAGCTGCACCTGGAAAGCCTCCAGCTTCTCACTTTTGATGATCTTTGGCAGACTGCCTCTCCCAGGAATTTTTCAGTCATGCTGGATTATCAAGCTCATCCATGTTATTTTGCCAAATTTTCTTTCTTTGCTCATGTCTATGCTGTGGCATCTGCAGAGCTGCATCAGAAGGAATTTTTCTGGACGTGAGGCTTTTTGATCTCTGTTATATATAATCCTGGATTCAGGGAACTCTTTTTTTTTTTTTTTTGTTTTTATGAAGGGTCAGACAAATTAGGAACAGTCTCTCTGGCTTTGTGGAAACAAGAGGAGATGATCTCCTTTGTGCACGCTGCTTCTCTGAGAGCACAGACATGGCGAGCAAACAAAGCGATTCCTTCTCCCCTGACTGTTCACATCCTACAGAGCACTGGGTGCCTAAATACGGCTCGTTCACTTGCACCCCAAGCACACAGCATTCCTAACAGTGCCCAACAGAGCTCTCTCTGAGCGTGGCAAGTCCTGCTTTGCCTCATGACCCCCCCCCCCCCAGCTGGGTTGCTGGTGAAGATTCTTTGACTCCGCTGAGTTTCTCTGAAGCGTGTCTGTCACCCAGCAGGAGGGGCAGGGACAAGTGCAGAGCGCAGCCAGAGGCCCAGTCGTTGTGCAAACCTAGTCGGCGGATCTGCAGATCCTGAAATGCTGCTGATCTGCTGCGGGACCTCGCAGGGGGCTCGCAAAAGGCGGCTTAATCCATTTCTTCTGGATAGATCCTTTGCAAGCTTTGCTTGCACTCGTAGTGTTCGCATGAAGTCTCACAGGCTCTTTCTGCCGGGTCTGCCATCCATCAGCTCTGCAGCCTTTGGGGAACGTGACAGTGCCGGCTCGTTCTGCATGGCAGCAGTGCCTGCCTCCCCCTAGGCGCAGAACATCCCTCTGTCTGAGTTTTCCTGTTCAAAGATGCTGAGAGTCTGAGTAAATACCGGCGTTTATCGATGTTCTGGATCAGATGATGTCTGTGGGAGATAGAGGGAGAGGAGTGCTTAGGCACTGGCTGGCCTTTGCTGGTCACTGGAAAGCCCTCTTTTCTTCACTGGCCTCCCGCTGCGTGTCAGAAACCACATCTGGCAGGAGCCTGCTCGTGTCTCGTTGTTCCACGCTCCGCTTCCAGCAGGTTTGTTCTAATGAGCTGAAAGACAGAGCAGAACCAAAACAGATTCTGAACTGAAGTCAGAGACTAATAAAGTAGGGTGTGATATTAATTTCAGCAGCAGCCTTGGCTAGAACCAAACGTGGCACTTCCAACATCTAATTAGCTTTTAAAAATAAATGAGTCTGGTTTTCATCTGCGTATTTCCCATGCAGGACACATGGTGTTTGGCTGTGCCCTATTGTTAGATGGTCCCAACTGCTATTGAGCAGCAAAGTGAAGCAGACCTTTTGACTCTACATTCTGCTTCTCCTGTAGCCTTTCCTTCCCTGAGTCAATAGAAGCTGATTTCTGTGGTTGATGATGTGGATTCAAGGGAGCAGGATGTGGGAGTCTGGCGAGTCGCTTCCATTTATGGGTTTTTAGAAGCAAGCAGAGCTGTATCTGTTTCTGCTGGTGGAGCTGGGTTCTCCTAAGTATGTGCAAAAGCATCATAAAATGGGAATTTGACTTCCTGCTGTCTGTTGAAACCAAGCAGGTTAAAAAACAAGGGAGAAGAATAGTGGCTGCCATCCACCAAGTGTGTGGGGAGCTTTGGAAACCCATTTTCCCCTTGATCTGTGTACAGTGCTGACAGTGAAATTGCTCATAAGAGAGCATCATAAATTAGACTGCGGAGCCTGACACGCAGAAAGAGAATTTGGATTCCTTCTGGCCATTACACTTTAAATTGACGGCAGAGGAGAGACGCTCTCCAGGCTGGCACTGAGCAGAGGTGTGCAGCTCCTACCTCACCTCAGCTATAGTAATTAGTTTCCCCTGGAAGTTGTGTGTTGGAGATGACCTTGTAACTGAGAGTACTGGTGGCAGTCTGGGAATATTTTAATTGATTAAGATTATTTTTGGACTAGTGATCTTATTAGAAAGGCAGTTGGTTGAGTGGCCCCCTGAGTTCCTATTATCCTTGTAGACAGATGAGCATTAAAAGGTTGGGTCAGAAGGAGCAAGCCCTGTTGTCTTCCCTGCAATTCCTTGGCCCCTTCTGTTCTTCGCATCCACACTCACATTTATGCAGAGCGCTCCGGGGCCTGCGGGGCTCTCTCCCAGTAGAGGTACAAACAGCCATAAATCCTAATTAAAAGGTATGTTCTATTTTCTGGTTTTAAAAATAAAGAAGATTTAAGAATTCTTGGAATTGAGATGTGTGTGTATATTTTGGCCCATCAGGATTAATTGGATTTGCTTCAGCAGTTCGTTGTGCTGTGGCCGTTCAGTAGAACGCTGCTGAGCAATTTAAACATCTTTCTCAGATGTATGAGGTTCGTACAATACGTGTCCTGCAATCATTTTGCTCCTGCAGCCGCCGCAAATGCCAACATTGCTCAGGACCCAGCACAGGGAGCGGAAGCACATACTGGGGATGCCCAGGACCTGGGCACGCAGTGACCCCAAAAGCTCTGGAGGTGCCCGAGCCCAGCGCTGCCCTGCAGTGCGTGCTGTAACCACGCGTCTCTGCGTGCCGACCAATGGCGAGTTTGGTGTGCTCGTAAATCACATCAGTGCCCTGGAAGAGAGCTGCAGATGAGTGTCAGGTTGACCTTCCAGCAAGAGTAAGAGTGATGAGGGAAGATTGATGCCTGGAGAGGAGAGCTGGGGATTGGCAGAGCCTGCGAGGATTACATTGCCCCAGAATGTGCAGCATGAGTTTAGCACCATTAGACAAAAGGAGGGAGAGGAGGAAAGGTGTTGCTCGCCTTCCTCCGGCGTGCGCTCTCAGCTGCGATCCTGCTTCCCTAGGGGTGAACAGCCCACGGGAACACCTCAGAAATGGGGTACAAGCTTGACTGGGGATGGGAAGAAGCCCAAAGAAACACCCTTAACGTGAGCAGGAGCGTGCTGCTGCCTTACTGTGAGCGGGCTCTGAAGTTGGTGGGAGTGAGGAGGGAAGCAGGTATTAGGGGATGTGAAAGCTGTGATGTATTAGGATTTCAGGAAACCACTTAATGACCCATCTCGCAAAACCTTACTTGGATAAATAATTCAATTTCGTCTAGATAGTAACGTTCCTGGATTGAAATCCTGCTAAAGGACTGTCAGCAAAGGCTGGTGATGAAGAGAAGAGAGACTTGTTCTGGGGAGATGTAAAGCTGAGGCCGGGGGGATCAATACAAAGGCTGTGTGTGTTTTAACACCCTCATTAATGATCTGCGAGAAGGAGCAAGTGGCGTATATCCATTAATAAAATCTACAGATAGAGCTCAAGCTGGAGACATCTGAACAAAACTCAGCGCTGGGGTTCGATCCAAAGGACTCCACAGGTTACAAGACGTGGGCATCAGGCAGAAGGAGCAGCTGACATTGGGAAATGAGCAGAGCCTCCACTTGCAGGGAAGCACTGCCTCACTATGAAGACGCAAAGGTGACACGAGGCAGAAGTGTGGGGCAATTTGCTGTAGGTCTCATGGGCAGCAGCACCCCAAGTGCGGCTGCAGACGGAGTTGTGCAAAGCCCCTTCCTGGCCAGGTGTGGGTGTCTGTGCCTAAAACGCTGTGTTTGATTCTAATCCTACCTGATTTAGAGACACAAATTGGAAGGGGTCCAGGGCCAGCCTTCGGTGATGTGCACGCCCTCACTTAAGCTGTTAGGACAGCAACTTGCATAAATGTGTGCCAATTAAGCCCGTGACCATTCTTGTTGCAGTCAGCGTGCTTAAAGCAGCGTGGACTGGGGTTGTTCTTATGGGTGATGTTCCTGGAGGCCGCTTGACTGCAGATTGCTGAAGTATTCAAGCTTCAAAAATGACACAGTTGTGGCAGTTCTCAGGGCGGTGTGAGGACAGAATGGCACCAGAACTAAATACAGCTGGCTTCTGCCCTTGGGATGCATTTGGGGTCCCCAGAAATGGCTGGGATTCTGGTTTTGGCCACTGCAGTCGTTTGGGCTGAGTACTGGTGGGCTGAATACTGGAAGATGAATGGCGGGAGGCAGCCCTGGCTCACAGGTATGAGGTGTTCACTCACAGAAAGGTTTTGTTTCTCCATTGTGAGTGCTTGAGAATACCAAAGTTTTAGCGAGGCCAAACACATTCTCTCTAAAATCATAGGCAGCAGGTGCAGAGCTTGGTGGTGACTGGCACGAAGTCTATTGTCTCTCCTACTTCTCTGTTTATGTCAGTCTGTAACTCTTTTTTGCTCGTTATGCTTATCACACTGCTTTTAATAGTTACAGAATGTGCTTGAATTATGTTTGAAATTCAAATTTCACACAAATAGCGGCTTGTTCTTGAACCAGTGTTTGTGTCAGAGTGGTGGGGGGGAGGGAGCTGGTAGTATTTCCTACATACTGGATGCTCTCACCATATTTTTTTTTCCATTACAGCAGGAGTCAAAGGAAGACAGCGGATTGCAAACGAAAAGAACAAAACAGCAGCTGGATAGAATGAAGTTTGCTGCTAAAAGAAAAATTGCACGTAGGTCTTGAGCGTGGGGCTGGGGGAAGCAGACTCGTGCTGAGCAGCTTCTGCTGTTTGTGTTTGAGATTATTTCTCTTGCAGAAAGGCACTGAGGGGCTTGGGACACACAGCTCCCCTTCTTAGGGGTAGAAGCTGCCTTCTGAATGTCGCTTGCTTGCTCCCCAGTGCTTCCAAAATAATTGTTCAAGATTGTCTGTACCTCACTAGGCTTTGAGATCAGTTCCGATCCAAACCTGATCTGGAAGTCCTGTCAGACACAAAGTGCTTTCTCACTCAGGCCTTTCTGCTGTACATCGTAGCGTGGGGCAGCCAGCCGAGCTGAGCATCGTGGCGGGGGGGTGTGAAGAGCAAGAGGTTTGTTGTACGTCACTTTGCTGTTACATAAAGCATTGATGCACCCACATCAACAGTGCTGCATGCTGTTCTGGTCTCTGCGTCTCAGGGATGTGGAGAGGACATCCAGGGGGAAGCTGCTTGAGTCATCATGGGATGAAGATGTGGGCCTGGGACCCCCCCAGCACGCAGAGGGAATGGCTGTGGTGTGGGATCAGTCTGCATCAGGAAGCAATGCTGAAAGTGAACACAGAGCTGTTGTTTACCAGCTCCAGCAGCCAGGGTGCACTCGGTGGAAATAGCAGGGGAGAGGCTTAAAATGGGTGAAGGCAAGTCATGCTTCACACAGCATGTAGTGATCTCCTGGAACTGCTTGTCACGGGAGGTTGTAGAGAGGTCAGCATCAGCAGCTTTAATGAGGGATTAAATGCATTCATGGACAACAGGTCTATAAACAGACGCTAGAGGGAAGGGGCTGGAATGTTCCCGCTAGCATCCCTCGCAGAGCAGTTGTCAGTGCTGTGGGTATAGGAGCGGAAGGACTGCTGTCAGCGTTCTGCACGGCACCGCTGGTCACAGCTGCTGGGCGAGGCGGGCTGCTGCTCTGCCCCAGCACATCGGCTCGCGTTGCTGTGCTCTGCGGAGCAGCCGTCCAGCCCGCGCGCTCAACTCAGACAAGTTAAATTCAGACCGCTTTAAAATGGGAGAGGGGCTGTCTGCCACGACTCAGAGCAATCGCTGAGCAAAATGGAGCCCGCCGGGGCTCCGCGAGCGGCAGCAGTTGGGCTCATCAGCCCTCAGAGGGCTTGTGCGAATTAAATTGTTTTTAATAGAGGCCTAAGGCCATGGCACGGAACAGCCTGGCTCTTGGTGGGAGCTGACATCCGCTGCGCGAGCCCCGCGTCAAATGGTGTCGGGAGAGGGGGGAGAGGGGATGAGCTCTTTTTTCCCCTTTCTCCTCGAAGAGACAGCACACAAAGCTCTGCCCTTGTGTCACAGGGGACTTGTGCTCATTCGGAGACGCCCAAACTCTTCATGTAGGCTTCCCTCTTTCCGTGGTGGGCTCCAGCGCGGGGCACGGCTTTGGTGCAGCGCGAGGATACCGCGTGTGTGCGGTGCTGGCTCGCTCCCCTCCTTTATCTCAAGCCGTAATTGGACTTTTGGTGTTTGCCTCTAGGCAAATTAAGATTCGAAATAGTAATTATTTTTTCTCGGGGTCTTTAAGCGAATCCTTTGAGGTGTGAGGCGAATCGGTCTTTTGTAACCGTTCGGTGCTTCTGGGTAGAGAAAATACTTTCTCCTCAAAACTGGAAAATTGCAGATATTTGCTGGCTCTGGTTATGAAGCGTGTCCTCCCATCTTCGCTTTGTTGTGGTTTTATTCGTTGTAACCTAAAGCCATAACTAAAATCTGTCTGTGACGTCTCATCCTGACGGGTAAATGGGAGTACAAAGACGTGAAGAAGTCTCCCTCTCGTTTGCCGGGTGCAGTCGGTGCTTTAAAGCACACTTCCATGTTTTTACTGTAATTGCACTTTGGATGCGTGGAAATACCGAGATCCCGCATTTCCATTATTTTTGAGTAAATCTCTTATTAGTAAGTGTTAGAGCTACAACTAGCGGGGTTTTGCATCTAATTCACTTTGCAAATGTCAAAATGGAACATAAATCGCTTAGCAAATTGCCATATTAGCATTTAAAAAGGCTCTGAAATGCTTTAATTTGTTTAGGGCTGCGATGTCTTAAAAACAGCCTCCCCCTGACCCTCCCTCCCTAGCACAGCCTCCAGCAGCCTCCAATGGCCTCCAGCAGCCTCCAATGGCCTCCAGCAGCCTCCAGTGGCTTCCAGCAGCATCCAATGGCCTCCAGCAGCCTCCAGTGGCCTCCAGGAACTGGAACGCGCTCCAGGCTCCTGCTGCTCACTCCCAAAGCGATACTTGCACATGCCAGGCAGAGGCCGCAGTGCTCTGAATCTCTGATCTGCCTCCGTGATGACCCCAGTAATCCACCTCCAGTTGGTAGAACACGGAGACGCTGGGCCATGGCACGCAGCTGCCCCAAGCTGTGGGGTGAGGAGCACGTTGGCTCGCCGGGAGCCTTGCTCTTGCCACCAGCACGCCAGGTGGAATTCAACTTGAGCATTCCCCGTCCCCAGAGCACCTACTCAATTGGAACGTGAACCAAGCGCGTTTTGTTTGTCGCTGGTTTCTGTGCCAGAGGCAGCATTTGTCTGGCACGTTCCCTGTCCCCAGAGGGGAAATTGCTGTGCCAGGGAGGGAGAGGAAAACAAAATGTACAGTAGTAACTCGCCAAAAACTGTTTCTTTATACTGAGCTTCATGGCTGTTGATAGCCCGAACGGGAGAACACTTAGGCCCCCGTTTTAATTTATGCACGTGGGAAGTCTTGTGTTGCGGGAATGATCACGTGCACCCGTTCCCTTCCACGTGTCAAAACAAGTGGGGTCTGGCCTAATTGCCGTGATGGTTTGGGCAGGGAAGCAAGTCACGCACTCTCTGAGTGCTGGGGAGGTGTTGGTATTGTGAAATGCTGCCGTGGGGACAGGAGCCTTCTCGTACCCTGGGCAGTTGTGTGCCTGCCGTTAAAGCAAGCATGTTTTGTCCCTGGTCCCTGCTGGCTGGAGCACTACAGAGTGACTTTGTCCAAGGACAAAGGATCCCCACGAGCCCTGTGTGCGCTGTTGTCTGCCTTCGCCTCGACCGCCGCCTTAATTCTTCAAGAAATTATTAAGGAGAAATTACACGTCTACAGCTAAGCGCTGATTTAGTAGGACACGCGAGAAAATCTAACGGCTGGTAATCAGAGCAGCCAAAAAACGCTGCAGGTCGCATGTTTTAGAGCTCTCGGAGCCCATCAGAGAGCAGGGCGCTCGGTTCGTGCGTGAGATGGCTGTGCAGGATTCTGCCTGAAGGAGGGAGCGGGTTCTGAAGGAGATCTGTCAGTCTGTTGCGGGTGTGGAGATGTATTTTTCAGCTCCTGAGAGTGCTGTTGAGTTGTTTTCCACGCTGCGCTCTGTTCTGCAGGCATCGTATATTTTGAGCGTAGTGGAAGTGTTGGATTGAATCTAAGTAAATAAGTGTTTTCCAAAGTAAGTAGCTGCGTTGTTTCTAAATAGCCGGTCTCAGCTTCTAGTTTGCCCTGAACGAGGAATATTTCGGGAAGAAATTTTCTGCTGGAATAGCAGTTATGACTGTAGGAAACCTGTTTCCCATGCATGACTGACTCAGTGATGCAGTGGAGTAATGATGTGAGCAGAAGGGGGATGTATGCATGTAAAAGATCCTTCGTAATACCGCCGAGCAAGTAACATTATCCTCCATGGAGCTTTCCACCTGCAGCTTGGGGTGAGCAGCGTGCGGCTCTTTTGCTCTTGGTTAGGTCCCCTGTGGTACTGCAGATATCTTTGTGTCAGAAGGCAGCGAGACATGCTATTTGGCTGGAAATAAAGTGCATTAGGGAGGATCTTTATCCTGCCTTACTCCTGACTCTATCCTGTATAAAATGAACACGATTTGGCAGTCTTTTCCTCTCTCTTTTCACACAGGTTCTGTAGCTCTAGAATATGTTGTTTGGTGAAGGCAGTAAGACATTGCCTTAATATACCCAAGGAGTCAGAATTCAGACTGCTATAGAAACCCTAACTGGGGTTCCTGACTTAGGTTACTTGTTCTGTTTGGTGTTGCTGATGCCTTTCCAGGAAAGCTGAGGTTTAGCTGCTTTGCTCTGCATTCCTCCTGGGGAGGTGGGACTCTGTGGACATCTCTCGAGATGCTGGATAAGTGTAGGGTGTTTGCATACACCTACAGCTGTGACATGACTTCATCCTTTTTCTCCTACTGTAGAGATGACTGAAGAGGAACAGTTTGCACTGGCCCTGAAAATGAGTGAGCAAGAAGCCAGACAAGTGAACTGTCAGGAAGAGGAGGAAGAGGAGCTCTTGAGGAAGGCCATTGCTGAGAGCCTAAATGTAAGTGTGCTTCTGTGAAGAGGCTTACTAGGGTTCTTCAGCAGCATTGCTTTTTGTGCTTTCTTTGCCGTGCTGCGCAAAAGAAGACTTTACTGGGTGCCTTGCAGTTTCCAGCAGGAGCTGGAAGCAGAGCAGTCGCAGTGTAGTTGTTCTGTGCCGTTCCTAATGAGTGGCACATGAAGTCTCCTATTTTGGGGTACGCTGATTTGACCTGGGGATGCAGCACACAGGTTTCTGCAGTCCATTCTTGCTACGCCCTGCTGATGGAATGCACCTCTCAGAGAATCGACCTCTTGTCTTTCAGAGCTGTCAGCCCTCGGATTCCTCCAATGCAACCCCGCAGTTGTCTGTAGAAGTGCTGGACACACAAGGCCAAAGCTACCCCGCTGAGCAAGAGGGCTGTGGGATCCCGGGAGGCCTGGCACCTTGCCCTGGCACCCCTCGCTCCGAGGGCAGCTCCCACTCACAGAGCACCAGAGCTGATGGGAGCGGACAGATGGATGTCGCCCGGAGCCCCCTGGTAGTGTTGAGGAGGTTAAGCCAGGAAATCGTTGAAAGCTCACTAGTATCCAGCATAATCGTGTCTCCGGGGAAGAGCCAGCCTTTGACAAGGTCAAGTGAAAAGCCTTCCTCGCCACCTAAGAGTGATTCTAGTAACGTGTCACCCTGCACCCTGAAAGAGGACCTCATCTCTTTGAGTCCCACCTTCGGCAGGGTGCCTTCAGGTTCCTGGCAGCTGACACCTCGGAGACTGTTCACAAGCCCCTCCGGCTCTTCCAAAGCAGCAGGCCACAAACCAAAAGAGCAGCCCCTGCCCTGCTCTGGCCATTCTGTGGGAGAAGCCAGTGCTGGGAGCTCAGCCCGGCTCTGGAAGAGCTGGACCACGGAGCAGGGGGCCAGCCCCAGGATGAGCGGTGCTGGGGCAGGTACCAAGCACACCCCGCAGTCCAGGCATGCTGCCGCAGTGTGTGTTGCCACAGAGCAAGCGGAGCAGAACGAGGTGTCCAACTCTTCTCCTGAGCTTTGCATGCTGAATGTGGCAGAGGAGAAGCACAAGCAGGAGGAGGCGAGAGACACAGTGCACTATTACTGGGGCATCCCATTCTGCCCCAAAGGGGTGGACCCCAACCAGTACACCAACGTCATCTTGTGTCAGCTGGAGGTTTACCAGAAAAGCCTGAAGCAGGCTCAGAGGCAGCTATTGCATAAGAAGGAGTTTGGTAACCCAGTTGTGCCCAGTTCTTCTTCCTTAAGCCCAGATGAGCTCGGGAAAGGAGAGCAGATAAGCAGAGAGAATGGGGTTGCTGATGACACAGAAGATGGAGACCCAGGCACTCAGAAGGAGTGTGAGAGCATCACCTGGCTTCTCCCTTCAAAGAAGAGGGAGGCAGAAAGTCCAGGGCACAATGTGGAAGAAGAGAAGAACTCTACTTCTGATGACGAACCGACCACAAGCTACTGCCAGGTAAGAGCTCTGCTGAGCAGCAGTCGAGCAGCCATGTCTTCCCTCCATTTTAGGGTTCAGTCCCTTCTGCAAAGTGGGCACTGCTGATAAGTGCTCCTCATACATTTAGAGGCTTCCTCCCTAACCACGCTGCTTACTGTGAGAGAGAGAGAGGAGAAGGCTGCAGGCTGATTGGCAGCGTGCAGTGGTCGGGCCATCACGCAGCCTGGCAGCTGTCCATCGCTGCACCACTGAGATAAAGACTTCCAGCTGACACTTCCCTCTCCAAGGGGTGCAGCCTGGCAGGGCATCAGGATAGCGAGCGCAGAGACAGCATATGCCACCGGCAGCTCCAGTAAACCAGTTAGGAACCCATGGCCGGATGGTGAGCCCTGCCTTTTCCTTTGTGGCTTTTGTCCTTGCAGTGCAGCCTTCCCTTTTCCATCCACGTGCCCGTTTGCATTCATGTGCCTTCACCCTGCAGGTGCTCTTTCCCCTCGTGGTCCTGCAGCTGGGGGATGCTGGCTGTGCCGCGCCGCACGTGTGCTGCCTGCCCAGGGTGCTGTGTCACAGCAGCACTGCTCGCTGTCCTTGTAACCGTGGCCGGGCACCTTCTCCCCACGCCTGCTTGTTGGGGCTGCTCGACGCTAGGTGTCAGCCTCTGTCTCCGT
Organism: Numida meleagris; assembly: GCF_002078875.1. Classification (NCBI taxonomy): domain Eukaryota; kingdom Metazoa; phylum Chordata; class Aves; order Galliformes; family Numididae; genus Numida; species Numida meleagris. The sequence continues at coordinate 9,744,960 of NC_034420.1, forward strand.
CAGGGCTCTCGTTGGAGCGGAAGGCAGCTTTCTGTCACTGCTAAGTTTAAACAGATTGCAAGTCAGATGAAGTATTTATTACTGCTGTATTTTAGGTTTGTGTCAGCCTTTTCCAACCCTCATTTTTCATAATGACTTCACTCCCGGATCATTGTATAACTTTATCTTCTCTACGACTGAAGCCTCGGCTCTGTTGTTCCTGTTTTCAAGTGTATTTGATCATTTACCCTGGTGTTAGAAAGATACTTAACTTGTTTTGTGATATTTATATTCTGTCTTGTAATATTGAACACTTAAGAAAAACGTCATGTCTGCATTTTCTGGTTGCAGAAAAAGTACAGAGCAGTCTGTGCTGAAAAGTGACTTTCCATGACAGTGCTTTGGCTGGGGCTTAGCAGATATGGATTGAAGCAAGCCTTAGAGGTGACCTGTAGAGGGAGGAAGCCGACTTGTGCCCTTCTCCTTGTCTTTTGGATAGATGCAAAAGCCCTTAAGACAAACTGCTTTTTTTCATCCGTGTCTTTTCCTTTTACTCCAAAAGGTTGGGGTGGCTGCAGATCTGTGCATGTGTGCACCAAAGCCCTGGGGAAGCAGCAGCAGCTGGGGGGGGGGGGCACGGACTTTTAATCACTAGTGAAAACTGTGGGGTATTCTTTTTTTGTTGTTGTGATGCATTTAGTGCTAATGTCTAATTAATTCTTGGGGAGACAAGAGGTTTTAGTGGTGCTGAGTAGGAACTCATAATGTACTCATCCTGACCACAAGAGCTCTCTCAGAGAGCTCTCAGTGTATGCAGATTTGGCCTTCCTGGTATTTGTAATGTGAAAAACCGAGAGGAGGAGCGAGCTTTGAAATAGCTCAGCCCCAAATTTCCCAGCCTTTTATTTACTCGAGAGAAAATAATTTCTAAATACCCTTTCATCTGCCTTATCACTCCGAGCCTGAGAAGCTGCTTCCTTCTCCCTTCGCCTCCCTGCACAGTCACATGCTGAGGCCAGCGCAGGTGATTTACTTGCAAGATCGATATGTTTGATGTTTGCTTGTGCCTCGCCTCCATTTTTTTCTTCCATCAAATCCAATTCCACCGGCAGTGACAAAGCAGGGACACAGGGCAGCACTGACCCCTGCTGCATGTGATGCTGGGGACCTTCCGGTGCCACTGGGGATTGCTTTGTTGGGGGGGGACAGCAGGAGGTTTTGGGGTGTGCAGGACCTGGAGACATCCCTGGGGGCTCACAGCTGCCCTTGGAAAGCCCATGCCTGGTACCAGAGGAATGAGGGTGCAGAGGAGCTGCAGTGAGCACCTGCCACTGAGCCACCCCTGCATGGTATGGGTCACTGGCAGGAGGTCCCATCGCTGGGAACCCACCCTACCAGACCTCAGTGCCAAGCGCACATTCCTTCGTAGCTTTTCAAATAAGGTCAGGGGCCTCTTGGTCTTCTGACAGATTCAGAGGAAAATGACCCAGTTCTGGAGTTAGAATCTGGTGACCTGAATTAGTGCCATACCTTAAAACATACGTACCAGGCAAAACAGCCGCATGACGCAGTGTTGTGATCAAGGCGGAGGCATTTTTAAGATATCTGCAGTTCAGCGGATAAATAAATAAAAATAAAGGAGGAGCTGTTGGTATTTTATGTTAATGATGAGTTAGGCTGTGAAGAAATAAGAACAACGTAGATAAAACAGAAGGAAATCTGGCAAGAGGCTCTGTTTTGGGACCGGAGCTGATGGAAGTTGAAATCTATGGCAGTAATCAGGCTCTGAGAGGAAGGGGGAGAAAAATCCTTTGGATTTCTTTGAGAAATGGCATGAGAAATCACAGGCCTGACAGCATGGGCTGCTAATAAAGCGTTGTAATTCCATCTGATTAGAGAATGGCAAGTGTAATATGTACACTGAAGGAGAATAAAGGGATCTGGGTAATGACTGGCGTGCTAGCCTGACCTCGGCAGTGCACAAGGCTTTTGAACAAATTTTAAAGGAAAGAATAAGTGGAGTCATAGAGGTAAATGAAAAATGGGATGAAATGCGCATGGCTTTACGGGCTGTAGATTGTGCAGGTTAATCTGTTCCCTCTCTTTGATAGGACAGCTGATTTCCCAGCCAAGAAAAATGCAGCAGATCTTATCTACACGAATTTCAGAAAAGTACTTCTGGTGGTCAAACATCGGCTGCATGCGTTGATCAGGTCACCCAAACTCAGGCAAATAGATTTTAAACTGGAGCAGGTGAGGGCAGCTGGAGTGCTGGAGGACACTAAAACCCAGGGTTGTTTAGCTCAGCACAAATGGAGATGAGGAAGGGCAGTGATCGCTGCCAACTTCAGACACGGGGAGCAGGCAGGGGCTGGGAGGTGGTGGACGAGGTTGGCCTGGGAACGGATGGACACGGGCTGCCCAGAACGCATCTGCTACACGTTACTGCAGAGTGAAGGGAGGAATGGAGGCAAAAGCTGACTAGTTCAGGATGGATACTTACCATTTCTGGAAGAAAAACCATGCCATGGACAGAACTTGGTGACTCAGCAGAGCCTGTCCGGCCCCGTTAGCTGTGTGCATTGCTTTGTATAATATCAGAATTTTCCTTTTCAGGCCTCCCAGGTGCTGCCCACAGAGGGTGTGCGTGGAGACGGGGAGCCCATGCAAACTGCACGGAGGTGAGGAGGGGTGATTCAGCACATAGGGTCTGTGGGCTCACTCTGTAGATGTGGATTCATCCTCTCTCCTGGAGCAACTTCAGGCATGGGCTCACTGAAGCCAGCCTGGCAGCAGCAGGCCTTGCTGGAAAGGCTGCTACAGCTGCTGCTCTTACATCCCTGGAACTACATGGCTCTGAACCACTGTGGGAGAGAGGAGAGGCACAGCTGGGGAGAAGAGATCACTTACTGTCGTTACTGTATAAAACGTGCAAGTGCATCCTCGTACAAGCAAGATCTTGCTGTACAAGTAAGAGGACTTGATCCTTACCCTCTGCAGCTAATTTGACATGGTACAGTAAAGCTGGAGAGACGGGTAGATGAGCTAAAGGTGAGTTAGAGCAGCGCAGTCACGTGGGCTGTCTGAAGGCACATATGCAGCACGGTGAATGGTTTACTGGATTTCTGTGTGTATTTTTATATTCTTGCTGTACTGCTGAAGAGGAAAGCAGGGAGGAGGAAGCCAGACGGCACTGCCTATCAGCCAAAGATAGAGTGCAGTGCTCCAGAAAAACCACTTCAGCAGATGACAGGTGTGGGACAAGTCAACTTGATTTCCCTCACATTTAAGTCTAGTCTTTTTTTTCCCCTTCCTTCTTGTGGGATGCAGCTCTGCGGCGAAGGCTGTGAAAGAGGAAGGTCAAATGGGAGAGGATGCAAGGAGCAATTTGCAAGAGAGGGCGGATGGTCTCGTGGTTCTTTTATTTGATGGGTTTTATAATTTCAACCCATTCTGGGACAAAACAGTCAACTTTCCTTAGATCTGACAGTATTGGCCCAAATAGTTAGTATCAGTCTGCTGAGTATGAAACCCTGTGCTTCCTGCAGGTCACTTGGCCCGGTTGTTCTATGCTGTGTGCAGAGCATGGTAGATTGGGGTTTTAATAAATGATTATAGGCTTCGTTACTGGGAGATAGTTGGTGTAGCAAGAAATGTGGTTTGACTTCAAATTGATTAGCCCATTTCATAAATGTCATAGCAAGTTGTGTTGTGTGAGTCCTTTTGAAGTGAGCCCTGATGTTAGACACAGAGTAAAACATGCTCAGCCTGGATTCATAACAAACGCTCTGAGATGCTTTATTTAGAGAGAAAAGCCACTTGTGATTTCCTATCAGAATTTTGTTATTTATCATAAATCAGCAGTGGCTGTTTTCCCCTCTCTGAGGCCTTGGTTGAGCTTAATAAATCTTCTGTTTGTCAGGATGGGGATTCATGTTTTTAAAGTGTGCTCTTGCATACTTGATCAGACTAATCAGGAAGCCATACAAAATGCTGAGAGTGTCAGCATGGGTGCCAGACTCGCTCAGCAATGCCTGCCCGCTCCAGAAAGTCACTGTGTTGTGCTGGTGGGGAAAAAAACAATGCAAAAGGTTAAAGGGAGAGGGACAGCGTGCTGCAGGGAACTGCCGTGCTGTGCCAGTGGGGCTTTGCTGCAGGGAAGCTCAGCACTGTGCTGTTTCTGTGTGCCTTTCCCCCTAAGAATTCCCATCCTCACAGGGCAGAGAGCACAGTGCTAGTACCTGCACAGCTCCCAGAGCTAAGAGCAGGAAGAGTCAGGAAAGTCCCACAGCTGTGAGCAGGAATTCTCGCTCCCCTCACATGAGGTATTGATCCTTTATGTCTTCTTATCAAGGACCTCTCTAAGCCAAAAAAGGTCTGCTGGCTGTTTCTGCTTAGAACAGCATTTCATCCCAATATTCTTCTCCGTTATCCTGCTCATTTCTGGCTATCAAATAATGACCACCTGGAAATGACAGAGCTGTCTGAGCTGTGCAAGGCAGGCAGGTGTGTGCTGTCACACTGATGGACTGGAGACTTATATTACATTTATGTTTTGAATAGCATCTGCATGTTGACCCCGCTTGGCAGTAAGAGGAGCCCTGACATTGTCAGAGAAAACTCTGCAGAAGAAGAGATCTCCATTTGCCCAGGTAGGAGGCACCTGGGAATGTTCAGAGTTTTGAACTGAAAATTATACACTTTTAAAATTCAGAGAAAATGAGAGAATTTTCAAGTTGTTCAAACAAAACAAGACTTCCTTTCCATCGGTGTTTATCCAGGCTGGAATTATCCAGGTAAGTTTGGATGATCCTCTGGTTTTGGACCCTTTTCCTCCAAGGCAGCATCCCAGTTCTGTGCTCAGGGGCAGCTAGGTGCTGGCTGCTGGAGAGGCACCAGCACACACACATCAGTGCAGAGGGACCATTCCCAAGTGCCAGGTGTGCTCTCTGCAATGCTATCAATAAATTGTCACGTTTTTCACTGTCAATATATGTAAAGCATGACAGCTGAAATAATTTGTCACAAATTCATTAAACCTGTTTGGGGCCAATGCTTTTTTTTCTTCCTTGAGCTCTCCTATCATGTTTGAGATTTTCCAGTTCAGAGTTTTAAGGGAAGGAGCTAACGAAGAGCCTGCTGCTGTTGATGAGCAGCTGTGGGGAGGTCATAGTGGCAATGCTTGGAGGCATGTTTTGTTGCTAATGAAAACAGGGAGGTCTGAAGACTGCAGGATGGGAGCTCCGTTTGCCTTGCTCCTTGGATGGAGCAGAGCTCTGTTCTTGCATTGTTTCCATCCCAGCAAGCATCCCACGTGCTTTCCCTGTGTCTAGTCTCACTCCCCATGAAGCTGCAAAGCTGCAGTGGCTTTGTCCTCACACCACTGTGCTGTGACTCTTAACCCCTCATCCAGCTGTGTTGTTGCACATTGTCTGATAACATTTGTGACAAGTCTAAAAAATGTTTTGAAGCTGTGAAATGCCTAAGTCACAGCAACAAATGAGAAGAAAGTTTGGGGGCTGCAAACCTGTGCTGACATGGAGCTATCTTTCTGCAGAGACCCAGCCGAGTCCGTTGGAAAGCACTGAGCCGGAGAGAGAAGAGCTTTCCTCGGCCAGCAAAGATGTGCATATGCAGGTAAAGAGCCTGGAGCTGGGGAAGTGTCCTGTTTCCAGTGCTGCTTTCTTCAGCTGGGCTGTGCTAGCACTTCTCCCTGGTAGCTGAGTGCATGGGCTTGGGTGGCATCCGTGTAAACACTTCCCACTTCCTCTGCTGCTTCGTAGTTCCAATTCCTTTGGCTAGGGGCTGTGTGCAGCTGCATCTGGAGCCTTTCAGCCTTGTAGCTGGAGAGTTGTTATCAATTCCAGTTTGTTCTTCTATGCTGCACAAACTGCTGTGCTGAGGGACATTGTCACTGGGAACAGCAGCACTGTTGCTTGCCCAGGAGCAGTGCTATGGGGGTCAGGATTGCAGAGGGACCCCAGGAGCTGTGAGAGGCTTCCCAGTAAATCTCAGCCACACATATTAACGACACATTTTGCCCTGTTACGGTCCTCTGTATGACATTGTTGTCTACAGACTCTCTCCAAGAGGTTGGGATAAAGACAACAAGGAGATGCTGAGGGCTGCTGGTGGTTTACAGTCCAATGAGAATGAGCTGAGCCCCGGAATCCTGATTTGTATGCAGTGATAGCTCCCAGCAGCAGTAAGCCAGTGGCAGGGCCATTCTCTTACCTCCCAGTCCAGATGTGCACTGTTGTGTGGCTGCTTTCCCTGTGTTGTCACACCTGTGCAGCAATTGCCTTGCAGCTGTCACTGTAGCGACATCTGAGTTCAGTTCCTGCTTCTGATAAAACTCCGTTTGTCTATTAATTTAGAGAGCGATATCAAAGGGGTTGCCAAGTACTCCTCTGGCAGGGTACATGAATACAGAATCGTACAGCTCTTGACAAGAGGATTCATTTGTGGAATGCTCACTCTGGAAGCCTGCAGCTTGTATAGTGCATCTGCAGCTCCCGTGTCTCATTGTCGCAGGCCTCTTAATAAACCAGGTTCTGCTCTCGTGTGCCTTTCATTCTGCAGGTATCTCAGAGCACTGCTCAGTCAATTAGAGACTGCAGCGGTCCTGTGCACAGCCCTGGATCCTCAGCCCCCAGGGCACAACTGTGACCCATTTGGCTGCAGCAGAGCGTTGGCCTGTGCCTGCCTCTTTGCAGAGCGTGCCCCTGGGTCTTACACCTTCACCTGGACAGCTGCTGGGCAGGAGGCGAGCAGCACGGCGCTTCCCAGGGATTGTCACAGCGTGGTCGTTGGCAGCGGGTACCAGCCCTGAGCCTCTAGCCTTGCAGGGAAGCAGCCGTCACATGGATCAGCAGTTAGCGTGGAATGAGCACGGGCCGTGGGGACAGAGCTCTTCCTCTCAGCTGCTGAGCCAGGGCACAGGAGCCTTGTTCCTGAGCTCAGCCTCCAGCATCGCTCTTGGCTGGTTGCTGGCTGCTGGCTCCAAGCACTGTATCCTGTGGGCAATTTTCTCTGCTAAAGAGGAGAGGCAGCAGTCTGTGCCTCCGACAGGGCTCTGCAGTCGAGGTTTTCCAGGCTGTCACCACAAGGTTTTGTACACGCAGATTTGGGGCTCTGGTGTCTTGTGTTACAGAACGTTGCATTTCCTTTTAGAATTAGTGATTTACCACCGAACGTAGGTGGGCAGGGTGTGTGGAATCGGTGATCTCCTCAGACTGATTTAAAAATGGCAGCTAGCAGGAGCAGCGCCTGCTGCTTTTCCCATCACTTTTTTCGCTGCGTTGTCAGACCAGAATAACGCAGGTTTGATCTGATCATTCATAGCTGACACATCCTGCTTTTTATGACTCCTCTTTGTAACGCGGCGCGGTGAGGACTTCACAGGATGTAGTGACACTGAGAAGTGAGAGCAGGGTACAAACGCTAATGCTGTGAGTGATGCGCTGCAACAGCTTGCGTTTGGCTGGAGGGACTCTGGTGGCAACTCCCCCGTAGAAATGTGGTGCTGAGTCTCCCTGGAAATGAGTGCGGGGTTTTTGGGGTCAGTCCCGTAGCCTGTCAGACAGCGACGGGGAGAAATGAGTTTTCTGAATTGATTCTCAGCTTAAGACCCCATCGTGCGATTTCTTGCTTAGCTCCTCTGAGTCAACAAAGCCCTCTCCTTCCCTTTGGGACATAAAAACGAGGATGGATGCTCAGGATCAGACCCTCGTTTGGCAAAGCAACATTACACGTGACAGCGTGTTCCAGCAGCACTGAGCGTCTTGGCTGGCCCTGGTTACTGCTTCCCTGAAATTACACTGCTGAAGGGATGCAGGCAGCAGTTTTACTGCATAGTGGCTGCGTGTCGTTGCTTAGCCCCAAGAACAGTGAGCTCTCCTTTATTATTTCCCTTCAGGTTTCTTCTACATGGTTAATATTGAAATATTTATTTTAATGGGGGGGAAAAGTGGCTCTTTCTTAAAAAGGAAGAGATTTTGTAGCAAGCCTGACTAGGCAGAGATCTAATTGTGAGTGATATGGCAGCAGTCTGCTGTGTCTTGGAAACATGCATAGCGCAGGGAGCAGTCTGTGTCTCTGTGGGTGTGGAGCAGAGCACCTTTGCAGCTGTGTAACCAATGCAGAAAGACAGTGCTGCTGAGTGGGAACGGCACCCAGCGAACAAACACGGGTGGTGACATTTTGCCCTGGCAAAATGCCATTGTTAGCGATGTTGTGTGACACGGGTTGCCTCTCTCTGTGTTCTGTGTCACCTCTGACTGCTCCAGCCGTGTCCTCTGGAGGAGGACGAGGAGCACCCCGGGATCTGAGGCCCCACAGCCTCCTTTCATCCCAGAGGAGCGTTCCCAGACAGTGCAGCCTCTGTAGTGTGGATCATGTCCAGGAACTGATGAGCGCAAGTCAGGTGTTGAACTCCCGCTTTGCCCCATGAATTTCCCATCAGTTTCGCTTCTGAGCTTTCCTGATTAATGGAAGCCTTGCCATTTTTCAGCAGTATAGGAGATGTTTGCCTTAAGTGGTGTGCACGGCTGTGCAGGGAGGTGTCACCGTGATTCAGCAGGACACTCTGCCTTTGGAAGAAGAATTAGGTATTAGAGCCCCGCAGTTTACTCAGGCAGTGGTCTTATTTCTGACCTGTATGTGACGAAGGGAAAATAAAACTTTCCAAGGAAAAACAAATCTATGGGAAGGTGAGTTGCTCCAGCTCTGCAGTTACCCAAAAAAAAAAAAAAAAAAAAAAACCCAAGAAAAAGAAACACAGCTGTCTCTTTTCCCCTCTCCCTCTGTAGGCTGGCGGAGATGGCAGCGCTGACAGGGCTCTGTCTGAGGGCAGCCACACGGCTGCTGACCGCGTCCCGTGCCCGCTGTGCGACCAAGGCTTCCCGGCTGCGGAGATCGAGCTGCACGCCATGTACTGCAACGGCATCGTGGGAGAGGAGGCTGCTGCGGACAGCCCAGGTCTGCCATGCGCTGTGTCTGTGTGTCTGCTCTCTGTGCTGATCGCCCTTTCCCACTGCTTGCAGCTGGGTGCTGGTGTCTTGTTCCTCTCGGGGTACTTGTGTGTGATGTGGCAAGTTAGGTTTGTCTGCTCTGCCTTGGTCCATCCCCAGGCTTGGTCAGGAGAATGTTACTGGAGACTCTGGTAGTTTCCAGCACCTCCCGCACAGAGATCTCTCTGACCACGTTATTCGTTCTTTGGAAGGCCTATAAGCTGATTACTGCACAAGGATTTAGCCCTGGCTGCTTCACACGGTACTCCCAGGACACATCTATTTTGTATTTTGAGAAGACCTGCGGAGAATTTGCCAGTGGTAGAAAATGGCATCTCCAGAGCCATTCGGGTGAGCATCCTTCAGGGCTCTCAAGAAATGAGAATGTTCTGTAATGCTCCAAGAACAGCCTCCGCTGTGCAATGAGTCTGACATTTGCGTGTGCAAAAATGGCTTGTTCAGCAGGAAGGGACTGCAGAAAAGTTTCCCTCTTGTTCCTCCAAAATTGCAAAATGATAGCTATTGATCTAGGAGCTCAGTTTTTTCTCCTTCATGTGAAGAGTGAGGCAGAGAAGTGTGGTCAGAATGCCCGTATCAAATCCTCTTTGCAGCCTTCTCTGTGTCAGGTTTCCGTAGCCAACCTTTGCAGAGCTTAACTGAACAAATACACCAGTTGGTTATCAATGTATTCAATAAGTTATGTTTTAGCTGCTGCTTGAAATGTAAAGTCTGTGTTAGCACAATGTCAGGTAATATCAAAGGGGTAGCTTGTAATAAGATTAACTTTTCAGGTTGTGAATATATAATTTTCAGTTACATGCTGGGTTATTAAATACAGCCTAAATCTGTGATGTTTGAGCAATTTGAGCAAATCAGAGCTGGTACAAGAACTGTAACATGTACATTCCTCTAGCAGGAAGAAGTTTCACCCTGTAATCTTAATGCAGAGTTGATGTAGCTTTAAAATACGTGGTCCCTGTTATGCAGAATCACTGGGGATGTGACATGGGTCCTTTTAAGATAACACGAGCCAGAGTAGCAGCTGATACTGTGCATGCTGAATCCTGGTGGGAAGTTCTCTCTGCAGGCACAAACCAGCTGCTAATGCAAAGGGGCAGATCGTGAATTGTCACAGTTCATCTCCCATCCTGATAAAGGTTGTATCTGCACTACAAAGCGGAGCAGAATTTTCAGTATGCCTTTCAGCAGGAGCATCTTTGGCCCCGCAGTAATCTGGTCCCAAGTGTGCCTGGATTGTGAGCGTATCCATTGATCCTGGGAATCCTGACTGTGATCAGGAGAAGGCTTAGAACTTTTTGCCCATGCAAGGGAATTTGTTCATTCCTTTGGTGTGGGCTTTCAGCAGGGCAGAGTTCAAGGCTGGCCTTTCCACTCTGCTCCAGACTGGTCTCCTTGGGGATGCTTGTAAGGGTGGCTATTTTGGAATTGCTCTGCTGCTATTCTGCCTTGTTCAGAACAAGAAAACTGAAAGAAAACTAGCCTTGAATAATGGAGATCTTGGTCTGCAATAATGGCTCTAAGCTGAGCAATGGTTCTGGGACAAAATCACGGGAATTTGGGTTTTCCATTGCCAGTTATTCTAATATTTTTGCTGTACAGACCAGACTTTACGAGCCATAACACTTGTGTTGTTTGGGCCAAGGCTCTTCATGTGGCTCCCTGTGCTCTGAGCTGTGCACTTGAGCTTGGAGGAGAAAATAACAGGGAGGAGAGGTATGATGATGCCTTTGGCCTGTAGGGCACCTCGCTGCAGTTCCTAGTGAGCATACAGAGGCAGACATCCCACAGAAGGGTTCCATGTGATGGACTCATCAGCGGGATTTGGGATGAACTCACAGGGGTTTAGTGTGGCAGAGGTGAGACAGTAACTTGACACATCTGTGCAGGGACAAAAGGACTCTGCTTCCAGAGCTGTTATTTTGGCACCTTTCGCTAGCATAAAATTCACAGGTAAAGGTAATGCATGGGGGGAAAAAAATCTTTCAGTGTTTTGTATAAGGCCAGCTCAGGCTGCTGGTATTTAAGGACAGGCTTTCCAATGTGGGCAAGATGGGCTGCAGTTCCTTCCCTTACAGATGTCCGTGGTTGCCCTGGCTGGGTGCCCAGACCACCGCACACCTGGGCAGTATGCAAATCTGATCAGGAGTTTCCATTTCCATGTGGTCTGAGTAACTAACAAGGAAGGGCCTGCTGTTGCTTTAGCTATGGCACCAGGCTGAGGAAGGCTCACGTCCCAGGTTTCCAGCTCGGTGACCGCTGCAAATTCCAAGTGAATGAGTGAAGCGGTGGAAGTGTTGTGGCAGCTCCTTCCTCCTTCCTGCAGCCAGCTGAAGGGCTTACATGTGTGAGAGGATCTCCGCGGAGCCGCCGATCCGTTGCCTGCTGCTGCCCTGCATGAAGCTGCCAGTTTCCCTCTGGAAGTGAGCCTTGGCTGGTACCGAGCACATCAAACACACTGTTCCCATCGTCCTCCACTGACTCGCTCCCACCTTCCCAGTTCCCACGTGAGCCTGGGAAAATGAGGATTTGGTATATTCCTTCTTCCCCAAGCCCCATTACAACCTGGTGCAGCTGTCAATCTTCAGAGTGACAGCAGCAGTGCTGGTGCTGTTAAAAGCCTCATGGCATCAATACAGTGGCGCTGATACAAAGAGCGATGGAATGGATGCGGAGAAAAGCTTCACCACTTCTTAAAGACAAGATGCCAGCGAAGCCTGCCACTGCTGGGTCCTGCACGTAAAGTGGTGTGGCTGGTAGGGAGAGCAGGGGAAGGGGGCTGGTGTGTGTTGGCAGGGCTGTGCCTTGCCAGCTCTCCCAAGGATGCAAACAGTGTGGGCTGGCCCTGCTGTGCCTCCCAAGCTGCTGGCACCGCTGTCCCCGTTTTCTCCCCCACGCCTCTTCTGTCGGCATCGCAGCTGGGGGTCCTCCCCAGGCATCTGCAGGGCCCACCTAATGGGCCCGTTATGCCAGATGTGTTCACTGCTTTTGAAAGAAAATAGAACTGATTAACACCTGAGCTAGCGCACGAGGCTCCCGAAACGGTGCTAAAGGAATATTAACAAGTGCACGTCGCTTTGGAGAGCAGCTTTCAGCACGCTGTCAAATGCACGTTGGTGGGGCTGCAGGCATGCTGGGTGGCTGGGGGCTAGCTGTGTCCATCAGTCCTCTTCATCAGGCTGCCACTTCGAATCTGGGCCAGGCCAAGTCAATGAGACGTCCGCCTGTGAGAAATGAGCTGCTGGAATCAGCCGTCTCCCACAAGACAACGTCCACAGCCCAGGAATGCTCTGGAAAGGAAGTTTTGCTAAAACTCTGAACGATTCCCTTTGCGCTGCACAAAATTTTGTGCCTCCCCGTCTTTATCACAGGTGACGAGCCAACAATCACAGCTTTGCCATGCCTGTAGCTTGGACTCCGGCCTCTCCGTTTGCACAGAGCATGGCATGTGATGTTTCTGGGCGGTGCAGTAGCTCCATGCATTGCTTCTGCATCCCGTGACAGCTGCTGTGGAGCTGGAGTCTCGGGATGTCCCTGGTGGAGCGAGCTAAGCTCTCTGATGCGCTCCCCGAGGATCTTTGCTGGTGGCGTGTCAACAGAGATATGCTGAGAGGAATTCAGCTGAAAGAGACAACATTTAGATGTGCTCCGTGCAGATGCCTGGAGAGCAGGTTCAGAAGGGCTGCTCGGGCATGTGAAAGGAGCAGAAAGTGTTGGGCCTGCTGTCAGCGTGCTGGTGAGGCTGGGGTCTCTCTGGCCATCTACTCCATGTTCCTTATGGGTCCCTTCCAGCTTGGGGTATTCTGTGATTCTATGATTCTTCCCTGCTGCCATTGGAAAGCAGCGCCGGTGCGACTCTTCATCCAGAGCTGTGTTCAGGCAGTAGTAAAGATCCCCCTTGTTTTCAGTGGGAAGGAGGAGCAGCAACTGCAAGGCCGAGTGCTGTAACCTTCCCATCCCAGCGAGACTTTCTCCTCCTACCCCACCTGCAGAGGGGCCAGTGCCCCTGCGCTCCCCCTGCAGCAGGCACAGGGGTTTGTTTGCCTTGGCAGTGAGCGGTGCAGCCATGCTGGAGCAGCGGAGCATCTCCTCTCCCACGCTGTTGTGTGTCAGCTTTAAAATGACTGTGAGCTGCGTGCTGTTGGTCCAGCTGTTTCTGGCAGAGGGTAGGTTGGGGCGTGACACGGTGCGATGGCTTCCCAGGCCGGGAGGGTAACTTCTCACATATCCCTCTGAAAATTGTCCAGCTGCCCCTCTGGACTGGGAAAGAAGATCCTGCCCATCCCAGTCCAATAGTTGTCTCGCTTTGCATCGCTCAACTGCAGCGCTGAGTGAAACAGATTGGAAGGTGCAGTGTTTGGATGCGGTGTAGGGTGGGGATGGATGGCAGTAACCTTTTCTGTTTTGCTTCCAGTGCTCACTCGGGGTCGGAGAGAGGCACGAAGTAAAGCTGCAGGTGGTGAAAGCAGCCAGACGTCCTCAGATTCTGACAAGTAAGTAGGTATGCTGCTCCTCCACCGTTGTTTCTGTGCCCCAGTTCTGCCTTGTCCCTGCATAAATGCCTTTGTCTGTGTGTAAATGCTGGCTGTTGGCCTTGTAGTGTTATCTCCCTAAGAAACTGCCTTTTCTCAGTGCTTCTTGTCGCAGCGCTAAATATGTTTAGACCGAAACAAAAGAAATTTGCTGTTCTCAGATTGTTTATTTTTGCTCTAATTTCCTTCCAGCCAAATGCACAGTGGGTCAGAGTGCGTGGTCTCTGACCATTGTGGGGGAGCTGTAGTTAAAATGCTGCTAACTCAGCCGGTTTCTGACGAGGGATTGGAACTTAGTAACCCTGGGAAAAGAGGAGGCCGGGACGGGGAGGCTGTCAACATGGCACCTGTAGTGATATTCTTAATTAAATTAGACTTTCAGAATAGCAGTGGCTTTGTTTAATCTCTTCCCATGCAGCCCCTCCTCCTGCCACCCACACAAAGCATCATAAGAGAGGATCTGACAGTAAAATCCCTGCTATGGAAGCAATTTTGCTGTTACAAACAGTGGATGGCAACATCACTAATGGAATTAGGCTAATTATAGAGAGGACAGCTTCTGTTTAGACACATTATCTGGGTAATCAGCACTGACTGGAAAGAAAATACGGGAAAAGTACTGCAGAGTTTTGCTCGATGGGGGCTCTCCATATGCATTTTGGAGCCTGGAGTGAGTTTTACTGGGAGAGAGCTGCTTATCAAACCGAACACGATGTTGCTAGGGCTGCTTCTTTGGGGGCTCCTGGTCCATTCCTGAGCAGCCCTGCAGGTGGATGCTCTCCTGAAGAATCAGTGCCCTATTCTGCATGGCATGGTCCCCTCTGAAAGCTGATGTGGAAGCGTTTGTATCTGTGTAAATCCGAGCCTGCCCTCCATCTCCTTTCACTCAGGCTGATTTTCTTCCTAGGCACACTCAGTTGTCCTGAGCCTGGGAACCTTCTGCACAAATGAGGGGGTTTGAGGAGCACGATGCAAGAGAGGGGGCACGTGTGCCAGCCCGCAGCAGGAGCGTGTGCTATGGCATGTTGGAAAATGGAGACAGTGCAGAGAAAGACTTGATTTACTAGTCAGACAAGTTCATCCAGCCCTGGTAAAATGTCTCTCTGATTTAACACACTTGGTTTGCTTTTCAGGCAGAATTTAACTCCCTTTTGCAAAGCCCTCGCACTTCATTTCTGTGGATTTTGACAGGGTGCTTTATGTCTGGGGAGAAATCAGCAGCGTTGGAGATAGTTAGATGAGCAGATTTGATTACTGTCCCGCTGCTGCAGCAGCAGGATGCAGAGAAGCAGGCAGGGAAAACCAATAATCACTCAGTCTTTGTGATTGGTGCCGGCCTGACCCCACTGAGCCAGCCCCGATCTGGTGACACATCTTCTCAGTGGCACGGTCCGGAGGAGGAAAGTCACTGCTGGTGGCTGGGAGCCCAGCGCAGGGCGAATCCTAATGCGGTGCTCTGTCCTTTCCTGCCTGGCAGGTGTGAGAAGTGCTACCTCTGTAAGTCACTGGTGCCACTGCTGCAGTATCAGAGGCACGTGGACAGCTGCCTCCAGGCTGCTAGGCAAGCTCAGGGAACCAGGAGGCTGCGAAGCACCAAGGTGAGGGGCGACCCTGCAGACCGTCTGCTTTGCTTTGTGCTGGGTTTGGGGCTGGGTTGCCAGCAGGAGCCGTGTCCCTGGTCCCAGGGGTGAGCTAATCCAGCGGAGCTGCCAGCAAGCTCTCCAGCAGGCAGCCAGCCAGCCAGCCCCGCTGCCAGCAGCCACAGTCCTGCAGCCTTCCTCGGCTGAATAGGGACACCGTGGAGGGCAATGTCAGAGTGACAGGCGTGTCCAACTCCGTCCGTGGGCCCCTTCCCATAGGGAAGGCTTTGGAGCCGAAGTGGGAAGAGCCACTCAGTGCCTGGAGCATCTCAGGAGAGCTGCAGGGAGGTGTGCTGGGGGTGGGGCAGGAGCCCTGCAGGCAGCAGCTGGCATGCGGTCCCTCGCCAGGTGTTGGTCCCCACTGTGCCTGCTCCTGCTCGTGGCAGCCCTGGGGGAGCGTGGGGAGGGTCCTTGCAGCCTTCCCACTGGTTCCTGCCGGCAAAGCCCTTGCACAGCAGTTTTGCCTGCACTCAGAAATGTGATTCTCAGCATGAAGATGCAACATGATGTCTTAGTTTCTTATAATCCCTTAAATCCATCACAGGCCTCAGCCCTTTGGGGATTCAGATGCGGATGATGAGATTTCTGGTTGATGATTTTGGCTGGGATACAGCCAAGCGCTGTGTGGCTCAGAGCATTGTTAGGGCACGGCTGCCCCTACACGTGTCTGGCTTTGGGGGCTGTTTGACTCCGTCCCTGTGCCCCATGGCCACCTAGTGCATGGGGCTCCTGCCTGTGGGTACTGGGGATGATGCCAGTTACAGAGGCCCTCGGAGATGGCCTGGCGAGGCTCTGGGTTCCCTGTGACTCTGCCTCATGCTGAGGTGGGAGCTCACTGGGAAGCAGGTCATGCTGTGGGAGAGCTTCCAGGTGGCAGCACTGGGCTTGCAGGTCCCTGCCACAGCACATTCTGGGATGCTCGGCAGCTCCAACCCTGACGTCAGTGCCTTCAGGAGCAGTGTTGGGGCAGGGAGCAGCCAGGAGAGTGGACTGTGCTGGGCCAGCAAGGCTGAACGCAGCCAGGAAGTGTGCCCTTAGTCTGTGTGACCAGCATGGCTGTGTTCCCAGTTGCTGAGAGAGGGCAGGAGAAGTGTGCTCCTTGTCTGGCTGTGCTCTGTTACAGGGCTCTACTTTGTTAACCTACACCTGCCTCAGCAGGGCTGCCCCACGGCCTGTGCTGTGCAGGCACCCGGAGTGGACGGGCCCCTCGCGGCAGCACTGTGACAGCGTTCTCCTCTCCTCTTTGACAGGTTGTGGCAAGGCACAAGAGGGGACTCCTCGGCATGCTGGAGCTCTCGGAGAGCAAGTCTGCAGGTGGGAAGCTGCTTTCTGTGCCTGCCAGCTGGCTCAGGGCCACAGAACATCTCTTCTCTCTCTCTCTCTCTCCCTCCCTTTGGGGGTGGGTGGCCCCGAGGTCTGGGATGCTCCTGGAGCTGGGCCTCTGGGGGCTGAGGG
Source organism: Numida meleagris (assembly GCF_002078875.1). Taxonomy (NCBI): domain Eukaryota; kingdom Metazoa; phylum Chordata; class Aves; order Galliformes; family Numididae; genus Numida; species Numida meleagris. The sequence continues at coordinate 9,761,595 of NC_034420.1, forward strand.
TCTGCTCCACATCCCTGCCTGTGCCACAGGACATGGGGCAGTACCCGGAGGTGCTCACATTGCTCCCCAAAATGCCTTTGGGAAGGTCGCGGTGCTGCCCCACAGCTGATGCATGCTCTCGTTGCAGGTGCTGACACGGGGACCCACATCCCTGGAGTAGGCGACCAGCGGGACCACACCACGCTCCCACGCAGCGCCGAGGACGAGGACAAGGCCGAGCACAGTGCGAGCTCCCTCCT